>NC_143388.1:22015839-22323449 GCF_980474605.1 Leiobunum rupestre
ACAGAGACGCACTACGATTTCTCTGGGTAGACATCAGCCAGCCAAAAGACAACTTCAATACTTATAGAATGACCCGAGTACCATTCGGGATCACATCCAGTCCCTATCTATTAGCAGCAACGATCCGCCACCACCTGAAAAATTATGAAGCCACAGAACCATCCATCACCACACTAATCGACAAGAGTCTCTACGTCGATGATCTAGCCTCAGGAGCAAAATCACCACCTGAGGCATTCGAAATAACGAATAGATCGGTGAAGATCATGAACGACGCGGGAATGAACCTGAGGAAATGGCACAGTAACTCGCCCGAACTAAGACGTCTTTGGGGTAATCCAGAAACAACCCCCGATTCCAGCCAAGTCAAGGTCCTCGGAGTTCCGTGGAACAAGGAAAGCGACTCATTTCGCTTCGAGGCTGAAGCGCTCATAAAATACTTGATTGGCAAGAAAAGCACAAAACGATGGATAATCAAGGTCGTAGCCAGGATATTTGATCCTTTGGGATTGATATCTCCCTTCGTCGTAAAGGCCAAGTTTCTCTTTCAGGCATCATGGGAACGAGGACTGAAATGGGATTCTCCGCTACCGTCTGACATGGCCGAACAATTTGATTCGTGGTGCGAAGAACTACAAGACCTGCACAAAATAGAAATACCTAGATACTATTACAACGGAGTAGATCACAATGAAATCAACAAAACGGAACTTCACACCTTCGTAGACGCTAGCGAAAGAGGTTACTCCGCAGTGTCATACGTCAGATATCAATCCGCCGACAAAACCATTCGAACGACATTAGTGGCGTCCAAGGCCAGGCTGGCTCCTCTCAAAAAGCTCACGCTGCCACGCCTCGAACTGACGGGTGCTCTTCTCGGAACGAGATTGTCTGCAACAATAATCAAGACATTAACAGATCCACCGAAGAAGATTTTTTTTTGGACCGACTCGCAAATCGCTCTACACTGGATTCAAAGCTCCGCCCTACAATGGAAGCCATTCGTATCCAACCGTGTGCGAGAGATTCAATCGAAAAGTGATCCGCAAACTTGGTTTCACTGCAAGGGTAAGCACAACCCTGCCGACCTGCCAACGCGAGGCCGAAGCCTCAGGGACCTGGAATCGAATTCGCTCTGGTGGAACGGTCCATCATGGCTAACACATGATCAAATAAGTCCGCCCCGTACGGAATCGAGAGAGTTAACCGACGAAGAATCACAAGAACTGAGAGCCATCTTCAACAACCCACTTATGCAAGCGGTGACGTGCACGCAGCCCGCGAGCGAGGCGCCATTAGACATCACCAAGTTCAGCTCGTTGACTAGGTTGTATCGGAGGACAGCTTGGATCAAACGGTTTATCAACAATACCAGAAACAAGGGAAACCGAAACGTCGGTCATTTAACAGCGGAAGAAATATGGCAAGCAGAATCATTTTGGATCAGTCACGCGCAACAAGAAAGCTTCCCAAACGAAATCAGTAAATTACGTCAAGGCGAGCAAATTTCTGCAAATTCGAAACTCGCGACTCTACACCCAAGACTAGACGAAAACAGCTTACTCTGCGTTGGAGGGAGACTCGATAACGCGCAATTATCGTACAAGGAGAAACACCCGTGGATATTATCCTCGACACATCCTTTATCAAAACTTATAGCGCACTACAACCATACGCGCGTAATGCACGGTGGAGTCAATGAAACCCTCGTTCAAATCAGGGAAGGGTTTTGGATAATTAAAGGCCGCCAATTAGTAAAAAGGGTTGTCAATCAATGTTGCGTTTGTCGTAAATTTCTCGCCAAACCATCAAACACCCACATGGCGCCACTTCCGCAAGATCGCTCTAATCCGGCTCCTCCTTTCTCGGTCACCGGTCTCGATTTCGCCGGCCCCTTATACAACAAAAATGGGCAGAAATGCTACATAGCGCTCTTTACTTGCGCGACGACTCGTTCCATTCACCTCGAATTAGTCAGTGATATGACTGCTGGGAATTTTCTTCTCGCTTTTCGCCGGTTCGTGGCACGTCGTGGCATTGTGAAGAAAATCTTCTCTGACAATGCTAAAACCTTCAAGAAGGCCGAAGCGGAGTTGAAACAGCTACTAAAATGTCTTTCGAATCCTGACGTGACCAACTACTTTGGAGAGCTTCAAATCTCTTGGCAATACATTGCCGATCGCGCTGCCTGGTGGGGCGGCTTTTGGGAGCGCCTTGTACGCTCCGTGAAGAACGCAATTCGAAAAACCCTAGGCCAAGCGAGGCTTTCACACGAGGAACTCGAAACAGCACTCACGGAAGCAGAAGCCGCCATTAACTCCCGGCCAATATCATTTGTCTATCAAGATGCCGGCGAACCTATACCTTTAAGTCCGTCACACTTCCTCGTTGGCGTAAGGTTAACAGCCTTACCATCCAGAAGCTACAAGCGAGACGAAGGCATGCAATCGACTCAGGCCGAATTAACTAAGCGATGGAAATACAGACAGCAACTCAATGAGAGATTCTGGCAAAGATGGAAAACGGATTATTTACTGGAATTGAGGTCCGCCCATCATCGAACGAAATGCATACCTACTAAAGCCATCGAACCAAGCGACGTCGTACTCATTGAAGAACCACGAATGCCCAGACTCTGTTGGAAAACCGCCGTAGTCGAAGAAACTTTCAAAGGTCGCGACAACTTAACTCGGTCGTGTATGTTACGTCTTTCAGACGGAACTCGTCTTCGTAGACCAATTCAGCTAGTCTATTTGTTAGAATCAGCCTTAACTTCTTGAACATGTAATGTTCCAGAGGGGGGAGGATGTTGAAATTTGGATTTTTGATACCTAGCGATTTTGGGCTTATTTTTATTAATAAATTTGATTTCTGTATATTTGAATATTAAGTGTATCTGTTATTGTTTGAATATCGAAATTGTAATTGTATTTGTGATTTTTTATGTTTATATATTTTGTATTTTTACTATATTGCCTGTATATGTACGTGTAATTTGGACGATCGACCTTTTTCGCTATAGTAAGCCTTTCCAAGAAATAGAAACTGGGGTTTTTCCACGGTTTAGAGGCGAATGATGGAAATCTTAGGCACTGGTACTCTCTCCCCAGTGGGAGGCGGCTAGCTGCTTCGGACCGGCTCGTTTCTCAAATCTCGCGTATGGAAAGTTTGCCAAAGGGGGTTTCTCAAGGTTGAGAAACGTCCCAACAATCGGAAGAACCACCAGTTGCGACAAATCGCCATCGGAGTAAGATCTAAAATCGAGAACTCTCCTCCGCGAATGCGTGTACTCAAAATAACCCTTATTTTCTCGGAATAATTCATTTTGTATTTTAACCTTTTATAAATTGTTTTTCATTAAATTCTCAGTTTTCATTTAGCCTAATTTTCGTGTCTTTAGTCGCTCATTTTTTCCCATTATAAACAATCATTTGCGCGTAATTAGAACCGCTAGTTTAGAATGTTTTCAGTCCGTTCTAAGCCAAAATAGTTAGCTCTCCCAAGCCGGACATTCCACCACACGTACCATCCAAGGTGTATAAAACTGATGACTCATTTAAATGCTCGTCTTTTAGTCAAGAAGAACGGATGTCAATTTGGAATGCATTTTGGCAACAATCTTATATTGAAAGAAGAAAGATAATGCTATCAGAAGTCAAGTTTCAAAATATTTCCAAAAGGAAAAAAGAAAGATAGCAAAGTAAAATACGAATCAAGAATATATTCATTTAAAAAGTGGTTAGCAGCTGGACCAGGTCATCTTCGTGTGTGCAAAGACTTTTTTCTTCTCACTCTTGGATTTCAAGGATCAGCGGTAATTACTGCACTCTCGGCTGCCCACAAATCATCATTATTAGGCGAGGAAATCACGGAGAGTAGAGGGAAAAAACCCGCAATAAATGCAATAGATAAAAATATTCTGGAGAAACACATAATAAAGTTCAACTCAGCTAAGGCTCATTATCGTAGAGGTCAATGCACCAAATTTCCGCTATCTTGCACGGGAACGTAATATAAAAACTATGATTGATGACTTGAAAGAGTGTAATCCAGATCTGAAATGGTCTCTTGAAACCTACCGCAAAAAATAAAAGAAAATAATATCTCATTCAAAGAACCAATATCTGACGAATGTGCCCGATTGTGCAAACTACAAGGCCATAGCACCTGAAAGCCTATCTGAGATTGATACAGAAAATTATATCAAAAAGCAAACGAGGTCAAGAAAATTTGCAAAAAAAAAAGACGCTACACACGCTAAAAAAGGTTGGGTAAATTTAACCCAAATTGGGTCAATATTACCCAAAAATTTGGGTCCGTATTGCTCCAGTCCAAAAATTTGGGCAAATGTTAAACAACCCAATTTGAGCAAAATAATTACCCAACCTTGGGTCAAACCTTGCTTACCCAAGTAGTTGGGCAAATGAAAACAACCCAAAAATTTGGGTATTTAGGAAAATTACCAAATTATTGGGTAGTTATATTTGCCCAAACACTTTGGTAAAATATAAAAATTGCCCAAAATCTACATTTAACCCAAATAATTTATTAATGGCCTTAGACGAATAATACAGACTAATTGGGTTACATTTAAACTATATTCAATGGGAATGAACTACTCAGCCATTTACAGCTCATAATATCTTTTATTTCGTGAAGACATTTAATAATCGTTTATTGAAAACTAAAAATTTTAATTTTCAACGTTGATAGTACTCCACTGTCATACAGAAGCCAACTGTTCTTCACCGAGTGGCTAAGACCTTTTGAAAATGACCTCCTATCCACAACTTCAAGATACAAATCACAAATGTTTTGAAAATTAGCTATATTTCTCTGTTTCACTAAAATAAATTTTAACTTTTCCAAAAATCTGTTATATATTAACTCGTATAGGTCAAAATTCCACGAATTCCACTCATTCTATCCAAAATACAGAACCACATTTCTGTCCAGAAAAAATATCAAGTTTTGACATTCCCTCAAATTTTTGGCTTGCCATATGCATGAATGTTTGGTTCGTCCTTAGACCAAGAAACACAGGGACGTGGCACGGTAGATATTTCGCTCCCGAAGCTTCGTTGCGGCTGCCTATTTCCTATTTATCTCGCGCTGTGTCGCTAGTAGCGAAGGTGAGTCCATTTTTATTGGCTATTTGAGTCACGTGCACAGCTCTACAATCTGTCAGCACGTGGCCTGCAACAGCATGGCTCCAAAAAACGAAATTTCTTGTATGTTTTTTAATACTTGTGTCCCTAAAATATTAATAAATATAAAATAATTTAAAAATATGTAACTCATAGCTTCTCTTCATTTCTAACTCATAGCTGATTTTTTTTTAAGTTCTTTAAAAAACGTTATTTTTATCCCTCATGGATGGCGCCTATTGACTATCTGTATCACCTAACCCCCCTCTCTCTACCGCAGCCGTAACAAAGCCCCGCCGAAAAATAAAGCGTTGGGTATGCTATGAGTGAGACGTCCCTGTGTTTCTTGGTCTAAGGTTCGTCAATACAAAGTTTCAAAAGCATTTTTCAAGTAGATGCTTATAGTACGAAACTCATTTAGTAATTTAGTGCCTGTAAACTGAACACATAAATGACTATTGGTGATATTACAATAAAGTAATTGCGGTCATTAATTTCGAGAACTTCCAACCAGGTCACATTTAGTATTCAAATAAGCTTATATTGTTAAACAAATAGACATAACTATAACTTAACCAATGTTTGGAAGTTAAAAACATGTTAACACAATAAACAAACCAAGCCTAAACTTATTACGTATAGGAAATGCATAAAATTTAGTTAAGACAATAATGCAATGTTTTAAAATATCTAAGTTCATACTGCTTATAACTTAAAGAAGAATAATTTAAAATTACAATTTAATTACGTCTGTTATTTAAGTGCCGACAGCTCAGTTTATGGTTGTTTTGTGGGCCTAAAAACTCAAACGTTCCTGGAAAATTCTAGAATTAAACATTTTAGTTTCGACTATTTAGCGCGTAAACGTTAAATGAACCAATAATAACTCAACATTCAAACAATCAGAACGTTTAGCAGCCGACATTATGGAGTGTTACTAGTTTTTGGGTACATTGAACCCAAGTTGGGCAATAAGACAAATCAGGGAAATAACCCAAACACATAACTCTTTTCAAAATAACCCAAAATCTTTAGAACAACCCAAAATGGGTAAAAATTTACTCCAATTGGGTCGAAATAAATTTAACCCAAAATATTTAACCCAACCTTTTTTAGCGTGCACGTGCCTGAATTCAGATGAGATAGCATTTTCTATGGATCTGCAAAAAGTAATCCTATTACCAATCATTCCAGAATTTAAGGAAAGTTTTTTTACCCCACGTTTTGTGGTTTTTAAGAACATCGACTTCAACAGAGTGCGAAAAAAACTAATTGTATTGTTTGGCACGAAGCTGTAGAAGGGAGAAAAGCAGAGTCAATTGCTAGTTCTATATACAGGCTTTTGCAATTTGAAAGTCAGAAAAACAAATTTATATTTTTTTACAGCACTTACACAAATAGTAAATAGTCACCAAGTGCCACATGTTCAAGAAACTTACATACGCTTTTTAACTAAGGGCTATACCCACACTGTCCGCAGACAGCGCACACGGAAACATTGAAAGTGCCATTAAAAAGAAGAAAAAAATTGAATATGATGATGAATTATTAGATGTTAAGAGAAAATGCAGGAGCAATACGAAAGTAGAAAGCCAAAGTATTGAAAACTTCATAATCATTGGTCTAAAACTTGGAGATCTTGTTGAAGCATGGATAGTAGATTTTAGAGGATCGGTAAAAAGCCTGGTTTTTAGCCCCCGTAAATCAATCACACTAAGGGAGTCGGCCAAGGTTATTTGAAAAAAAAAAACAAGTATCGCTAAGAGTGGACGATACTGTTCGAAAAAGAAAAAAGATAAACACGAAGTACATTTTTACGTCAAAAGGTATTTTTTCACGTTTTTTAGATTAATTATGATATACTAAATATCAGTTGATAGTTTTTATTGAATTAAAAAACCAAAATTAAATATTACGTAACAATATCAACCGCATTAGATTGCCATTTTGAAATTTTAAGATCACGTGGTACAAACCACCTTGCAATACTCCCTCGGAGTTTCTCGAGCTGATTGATACGCGGGAAGAAATCAAATGCACTGTGTAAGGGTATCGAAAACCTGTCCTCTTAATTTACGGTCCATGGTGGAAGTTAGATTTCCTAGAGGTAAAAGAACTACATGTATGATGGTTCGCAAGAACTTCAAAGAAGAGGCCAAATAAATTCATTTAAAAAAACCTTTGACCAAAGTTCTTTCCCTACTCAAAAACAACTTCCAAGAGCCATCCTGTCCTAAAAGAAAGAGAACATAATTAAACATTTATGTTCAAAAATGTCCCTCTCTAAAGTTTATTTTTGGAAAAATCTTCCGGAATCTCTTGAAGTGCCACATTTATTAAGTAGTCGTGATATGGGTAAAAAATAATCAATTAATTTCCAATTTATGAAATTAGTCTACATTTTTATATCTTTACATTAGTAGCAATTAACCGAATAAATCATGTCTTTTTAAAATTTCAATCTCAATTAAATATCGCTCTTCGATTTAATTTGGAAATGACAAATTTTCAAATTAGTCAATATTTTTTAAAGTTTTAATTTTAATTTCATTTTAAAGAATTAATGCGATTATGGCTTCACTATGGCTCACAAATTTTTGCCTTTATTTTATATCTTTTCTTTTTGGGGGTATGTTATTGGTTAAGGTTTCAACTTATGCAAATGTTTAAAAAATGTACTGTGATTTTTATGACAATTTAAAATGGTCCTAGTTTTAATAAAACAATTTTTGAACAATAAGTATTTTTTTTAAGAATTTGATTTAGGCCATCTAAATATTTTTTTATTTATATTCTAACGCCATTATTTTGTTTCAATAGAAAATTATTTTAAAATTTAAAAATATATATTTTAGCGTAACTTGATTCTATAAAAGCGATGAGAAAAAAACAACCATTTTCATGATGTAGTTCTTTTTACCAGCAAATTATTGACCATATAGAAATATAGTTCGTTTTTACACTTAAAACTCCATTATCATTAATGTAATTTCTTTATAATTTGGTTGTTAGCCAAATAACTAAAATTTAAAATACATTTACAGTAATTATTATAGGAATTTCATTAATTAATGAAGAACCAGTCGGTTGAAAATTATTAAACCTAAAATTAATCAAATGAACTTCTTACTTTTATTAAAATTTTTGTAATTAATTGATTATAGTCAATTAATAGAAGATTATCAATTGAAAAGGCGTTAATTTGTAAAATAGTTTAAATTAATTTAATTCAAAATATAAATAATAATATTTATACGTAATTCGGCAACTACCCAACTTAATTTCACCAAGATAATTTATACATTATATATAGGTATTTATGGGTAATTAACTGAGTTAAAAAAACCATAAAATTTATGTCAAGTATATCATACTTGAAAAAGTAACGAACTTGGTCGATACATAATAAATTATGTGTTATAAGTATTCAAAGATTGATCTTCAATAAAAAACAATTTAAATTTAAAAGTTGTAAATTTTTAAATTTTTAGGGAATTGGCTACTGAAGTCAACTTTTAACAAGTCTTTCCGTTAACCATCGAACGATGCTGACCTACTGTTGTGTGCCTCAGAACAGGGACCCTGTTACCCTTTAATTTTGCGTTGCAGGACTCTCTCTCCGAAACAGAGCAAGAAACCCAAAAACAAAGCTCCGTAACAGAACACGAATAACCATTTCAGTTGTCCCGAGTCGATGTAAGTAACATGGTTCATTCGTTCGCATTTCCGCTTCTTCACCAAGGTTTCATGCTCTTCCATCAGGTCTTGTTCCCATTTCTCCAGACACCCGGTAGCTCGCAGTATATTTATGCTAAAAATAAAGATATTTTCCCAAAGTTCATATATATAGTCCATTTGAAAATCATTCCTTTAAAATTGAGCCCCATGAAATCATCCCAATAAAGATGGTCCCTTTAAAATCAACCCATTAAAATCATCCGCTTAAAGACCGAGAACAGGGCGAATTTATACCCCTCTAATCCTGTACTCGATGTTTTTACGAGTGACAGCTTATCTGACATCTATGACCAATTGATTGACAGCTCTGACAGCTTGAGTGAACGTTTGGACAATTCTGGATATTGTACAATTCAAAAACCGTCTGAGCCGTCAGTCAAGCTGTCCAAGCTGTCATTCCTCAAGAAATCAACAAGTTCAGATACGTGGGGGTGAAAATTCGCGCACAAGAAAATGGAATCTTTATTCTTGGCCTTTAAAATCATGCGAGAAAAATAGTCCCCTTGAAATTCTACTAAGAAATATAGTTTTTCATGGAATCATCCCAATAAACATAGCCCCCTTGAAACTAAAAAGAAGCGTTATTATAAAAGATTTTAACATTTTTTCAAACTCTTTGGCGCAAGGAAACGACTTTCTTAGAGCAATGCCGAGATGGTCGTAGAAGAGTGATTCCTCGACCTCGTGATACTGATCGGACAATCCTTTTTGGTGCATTTCCTTGATGAAGAATTTGGCGCCAACTAAGTAAGCCAGTCGACCTTCGCGGAGTTGGTCTATATAAGTGTCTTCTGGGCGGATGCCACGGGCCAAGTCACTAAATGACCCTCCTACCAATCTGGTCAAGGCCTTAAAATGGAGGGAAATATAATTTTTCAGGGTCTATTCTCTTCAAGAACATGAAATTTACCCCATTCGTAATGTAGTCGAAGTAGTTGCTGCCCGCCAAAACGCCAATTTCTACCATGCCTGTCTCGAAGAAAGGTACCAGTTGACTTAGTTTGTTGATGGCTAGTGGGTTGTTGGAGCTGGTGGTAGCCGTCAAGGAACACTCGTAGAATATCGCAATGACGGTAGGGGTGATGAACCAGAACATCATCGTAATCAGAGTTGCGTTCCTCGTGTGAGAACCCGTCCATTGCACTATTTGGAATTCTGTTCATTCGTAGTGGCAATATTTTAATAAATAACTAAATTTCACATTTTCTTGTATAAATCTTGTTAATTCATTGCAAAAATCTAGTCTTATGTGCGAAACTAAGAATTGACCTCCGATTTTGTTGTCATTACACGTTACACTCCTGACGTTGCGAGAGGTGGATTAATCCCGCTTAGTATAGACCGTCCAATTTTATCTGCATTTACATTCACAGATATGATACGGGGTACGAGAATGGGATTTTAATTTTTTTTTAATATTTAACATTATATATTAATTTATTTCCTCCGTGAATAATCAATTGAACAACCCTTTGTGGCTTATTAAAAACCTAAAACTATTATTAGCTATTAAGGGATTATATAAAATAACCTCCGGAACCTAAATATAACGATTTTTTATTTGAAAATTAGAACGAAAAGGATATTGTCATCCTTTTTATCATTTCAATTCAAATAAAATTTGATGATTTTGGCTCCTCTTAAATTTAGCCTATCTTCACCCCAGTAAACATTTTCAATATTAATTTTTTGGTAAAAATTGTGCATACGCTTTTTAAAATGGTTTTGGTTACATTGCCACGCATAACATATTTTGGAAAGCATACTAATGAAAATTGATAACAAATTTACAAAATTTACTTAGACACCTGGTCTTGAACCCGGTCTTGGGCGTGAGAGGCAAGCGTGCCACCTCTTTTCCACTTGGCTCCATTTCATTCGTCGAGGGTAAAGTCGCGAAAATAGGCTTATCTCTCGCTTCTTGAGTAAATATAGAGTTGAATCACGGCCTTTTTTATACCTAAAGGGACGGGTAATGACTGTAGCTTCGCCAACGTAATTCGCGCAGTTTGACAACGATATGCCCGTATAAGCGGAATCACAGAAAGAAGAGAGATAATGTTTTCGAGCTTCAAGACTCCCGTTGATTTAACAGACGGCCAACTACTTTTCAGCCACAAAGTTAGCCCCAAACCGACTCTTCTCGCCCCAAATTCCGTACTTGAATGTTCATGGGTGATAAAATTCCATGGTGATATGTGTAGTTCATTGAGATCTCTGCCTATGTAACATATTTGCGACTTCTCTTGTACCTAAATCTATGGCTAGTTTTAAAGGATTAATCATCTTGGTAAGTTTGCGGTTATCACGAAGGTGATAAACGTCATTGGACGGTAACTACGCAAAGGTTAAAACTGTAGAACAGTTGTTAATTCCTTTATTTTCATTATCCTTGTACTATGTTTCATAGTACAAAATAAAAGCAGGTCACCCTCACAAATTTTTGTTGCTGTTTAAGGATTGATTTAAGTGTCACGCAACTTTTGTTCAAAATATGTACAGGTCCGAACTCATTTAGACTTTTCATTTGTGACAGTGGGTATTAGGGTGTCACGTCAAAGTTAAAGCGGAATTATAGTGATCGTTGTGCATATAAGTAAAATACCTATTCAAGCATATTTCAGTACCTACCCTGAGAAAGAAGGCTAGCAACGACAAAGAAAAATCCCCTTCCATTGGTAACTGACTTTCGGTTAAGAAGCGCTTGCAATAAAAAGGAATAAATTAACATGGACGCGAAGAGCAGCATCCATGTCTGAAAAAACAAAAAAACGATATGTACGAGCTCATAATTATTGTTTGGTCATGCAACTTAAGGACTTACTTTTCCACTGAAAGGTCCCACGAAAAAGATCCCCTTATTTCGGTAGAGATTTTGAGGGTGTATGAAAAAAGACATTTCGTCGACCAAGTACGTCGGCGTAAAATCCACCACTTGCATTCTTTCGGGTGTAATTGTTAAGCAGGAAATTGAAAAGTCCAATTTCTGAAAGAGAAAGAAATAGGCGAGTTGAAATTTCACTGACTGTAAGTTATAATTACTTGATTGCTCCTAAGCCAATTGAACTTACATTTTTGACCAGGGCCCCTATGACCCCTAACCACGTTCCATTTTTCGTTTGACTTCCAAACGGATCGTCTGACATATCCACCAGTGTGTAGCTGTATGAACGGAAGAAAATGCAAGGAGAAATGATCAGTCTTGAGGTTTTGGTTTTAATCGTGTGAAACTATTATATCGGTAATTCTAGTCTAAGCAATGTAACCCATAGCATACATTGTGGAATTTGCGACGCTCGTAACAACAATTGTCAAATAATTAAAAGATTTATACCGGTACCAACTCCATCTCGGTGGAGTGGCTTCAATATTTGTTGATGAGTATTTCGACCGTAAATTCGCATTGTGACCTTAGCCCTATTTTGACCCCCTCTATGTCTCGTTTTAAAAATTTTAACAGTTAACCATTTAAGTATTTTAAGTAGAAGGAAAGTGATGGCGAGACTCCGATCCCAGGTTCAGGTTTAGGTTCGGGATCGAGATCCGGGATTTAAGGGGTGAAATGGGGGTAAAATCGTCGAAAAGTCAATATATTTCTGATATTTCTCGCGACAATTTGTTTTTTCGTATATCAACATATTGTGTCCAGACCAGCTTGTTCATTTATCTCTGCTTATCGCGAAAGACACTTGAACGTATATCTTATCAAGTTTTATCGTACGGAATAAGTTGAAATGATGTAAAAATTGATAACCTAGGCGGCGCGCGCGGGATTACCCGGGGGACGCGGTTAATTTGAATTTAAAACATGAAGTGTTTTGACGTCATGGAATATTCGTTGTTAAAGTAGAATGGAAATTAATTTTAAACTCCATTTAATGTCATTAAGTGTCTATTTTAATCAATAAGATAGAATCGTTAAGTACTTTGCGGGAGTGTTTTGACGTCATGGAATATTCGTTGTTAAAGTAACGTAGAATGGAATTTTTTTCAAAACTTCATTTTAATATCATTGTAGTACTTAAATATGTTTGGCACTTGAATCTATCTCACGAGAATTTCTTTAAACGAATATCTCAAGTATGAAAAACGTATCGTTCTCAAATGATACTTGAATATACTATAAAAGGGGTTGTATAGGCTTGTGGGAGGTCATTCCACGGTTAACTATATTCAATATGCCTAAAGCTCAGTATACGTGTCCTACGTGCATGAAAAGTTTCGCTACCAAGTCTCCCTTAAATCGGCATGTTAGAGAAGTACACGGCGATAGACATAAGTTTGTCTGTGAAGTATGTGGTAAGACTGTTGCTAGATTGGAAAATTTCAAGAGTCATCAACGAACTCATGACTTGAATGCACCCGGCCCTTCCGAACTCATGGACCTGTCTCGCACACCGTCGCCAATGCAACGTTCGCCATCACCAACCCGTCCACCTTCACCTAGTCTGCTTCAAGACATTCAACTGGAATCTACCCGTACACTGCCATCTACATCAGCTTTACCCGACAACCCAACACCATCACCTGTTCCTGCCTCATCAATACTTGATGAAACACCACCAGCATCCCCAAGTATGGTCCAGGCCTTGAATGATACGTTAGCATCTATCCGTTACAATGCTGAAGACTATGATATTGATGCGGGGATGTTTATCGGACGTTACCGAGCCGCTTTCAGTAAATTTCTAATGGAAAGACTCACCAGTAAACGTGGAATTAAATGGTTCTTACTCGTAAGATCTGTTTATATGAGACCTTTAGGGGGTGCGGAACAAAGAGCGGAAGTACGACCCTATTTCCGGAGCACTATGCAAACAACATTAACGCCCGACGTCATTGAAAGCCAGCTGAATGACTGCATTGAAACAATACAGTCAGCAGCGGAAAACTTTGAAGCGACAGGTATGTACTAAAATTTATAAGTTATATTTTGAACTAAAACATTATATTTTTGATAGGATCGGGTTGGGTAATTGACCGTGTTCTGTATGTAGAATTAAATGTAGCATCTTACCAACCGTTGCGAGGGTCATCGTATATGGAACTACCTAAAAAACTATCTCGACGTCACGCGATTCTTAATATTAGAAACGAAAATGACGAGAAATGTTTTCTCTGGTCAATTCTCGCTAAACTTCACCCAGTTTATTGGCTTCATCACCCTAACAGTGTTTCCAAATATAGACCTTATGAAAATGAACTTGATACCAGTGATATATCTTTTCCTTTCAAATTAAACGCTACGGAACTTAAAAAATTTGAATTAATGAATAATTTATCAATATCTGTGTTTGGCTTCTCGGGAGATATATTCCCCCTTTACGTAAGCGCTAACAAGTGTTGTAAGGAAAGGGAGGTGGATTTACTATACATCACCGATGAAACTAAAGATATTGACGATGGAAATAGACATTACTGTCTTATACGAGACCTAGGAAAACTGTTACAGCATCTAACAAAACACGGAAGTACAAGTTATTATTGCAGGTAATTTAGTTTCCAATATATTAGTTTGCAATCTACTAATTATTTTCTGCATTAGAATGTGTCTTCACCGATTCAGCGGAAACAACGCTGAACAGCGACGTGATGCGCATATCGAAGAATGCGCCACCCACGGCGTCCAAAAAACAGTTTTCCCTACCAAGAAGAAGACGCTTTATTTTGATAAATATGAGTGGACGGAAAAAGTAAAAATAAAAATTATTTAATTTAACTCTTAATGAAATGAATTTATTAGGTGCAGTATGTATTTTACGTCGATTTTGAAGCAATCCTACCGAGAGTTCAAGGATGTGATCTAGATCCTGATTTAAATACCAGCAAAGTAAACATGCACATCAGCTGCGCGTATTCGTGGGTGCTTGTTGGACCTAACGGTAAGTTATTTGGCAAAATTCCCTTTTAGATATATTATAAGAGAAGACTTATAGGTGTACCTGTTCGAACCGATTGCTATCGAGGTCAAGATGCAACTCGAAGATTTCTGGAGTCTATTCTGGAATTAGAGAAGGAGTTGATGGAACTCATTGAGACCAATGTACCAATGATTATTACCCCGGAGGAGGAGGAACAGTTTCAAGCTGCTACACATTGCTACATTTGTCAGAAACAGCTAAATCAGGGAAATATGCCCGCTGTTCGAGATCATTGTCATTTCAGCGGTAAATATAGGGGGCCAGCGCATAACCTCTGTAATCTTCAAAAGAAAGTTCCAGAATTTATCCCTATTTTCCTTCATAACCTTAGCAGGTGAATTTATTAAGTTAATTATCCAGGAAATAAACCTAATAATAATAAATCTTCATAGATACGATTTACATCTTATATGTCAGGAGATTGGTCATTTTAAGGAACAGACACTTGACTGTATTCCTTCCACTAGCGAAAATTATATTTCACTCAAACTAGGTAAAATATATTTAATTATGGATTTAACCTAAACAGTAATTTTATTATTATTTTTAGGGAGATTTCGGTTTTTAGACTCTTATCGATTTCTAAGCGATAGCCTCGATGCTCTAGTATCTAATCTCGTTTTGGAAGGAGCCAGTAAATTTCAGATTGTTAAGAAATATTTTGAAAGTGATAAAGTTCAACTGCTTTTACGGAAGGGAGTCTACCCGTACGAGTATATGGACGATGAAAAGAAATTTGACGAGACGATGCTGCCACCTAGAGAAGCGTTTTTCAGTTCATTGAAAAATCAAAATATTTTAGAATCTGATTATTTACACGCCCAAAATGTTTGGACAGCGTTTAATATTCAAACATTAGGTAAAATTACTATAGTATAAATATTTCAAATCTCTTAACCTCGGTTTTCGTAGGGGAATACACCGACCTCTATGTGAAAAGCGATGCGTTGCTCTTAGCCGACGTTTTTGAAAATTTTAGAACATTATCTATAACTCATTATAAATTAGATCCCGCTCACGCTTACACCGCACCAGGTTTAGCCTGGCAAGCAGCTTTGAAGATGACCGATGTTCGCCTCGATCTCATACTTGATATAGATCAACACTTATTTATTGAAAAGGGTAACGCTTTTTGATATTTTAAATATTATTGTATTTACATTGAATTTTTAGGTATTCGAGGCGGTGTTTCAATGATCTCAACTCGTTATTCTGAAGCGAATAACAAATATATGCCCGACACATATGATTCGTCTAAAGAGAGCAGTTATATATGCTATTTAGGTAATTTACATTTAAAAAAAATATATATATATATATATTTTTTTTTTTTTAATTATTTTAATTTTAATTATATTAATTAACTTAATTTAACTTAATTGAAGATGCTAATAATTTGTACGGTGCTGTTATGTGTGAACCACTACCGCTAGGCGACTTCCAGTGGGTTCAGGAGGATGATTTGCAAACACTCTGTGAAAATATTCAGAGTATTCCCAATAACGTTGAAAACGGATACATTTTAGAGGTAAATAACAAGTGTTATAATTATTGAATTATATTTTTAAAGAATTGTTTCCTTTGCAGGTGGATCTTGAATATCCTCCAGAGTTGCATGACTTACATAACGATCTCCCAGTAGCGGCGGAATCTAAAGTTATTACACATGATATGCTATCTCCATACTCCAAAGATCTCTTAGGAAAATTAAATATTAAGGAGAATCAAAGTCTACCAAAACTTCTTCCTAATTTAAATAATAAAGAGAAATACATAGTACATTACCGCAATTTAAAATATTATGTAGAATTAGGTTTGAAAATAACCAAGGTTCATCGAGCTCTAACCTTCACTCAAGGAAAATGGTTAGAAAAATATGTTAGATTCAACACTGAACAGAGGAAATTATCCAAGAGTTCATTTGAAAAGAATTTCTGGAAACTAATGGTTAACTCTGTTTTCGGGTAAATCAATTTAAATAATTTATTGCTGTTTTTTTTTCCCTTACTTCATTTAATTCTTTAGAAAAACAATGGAAAATTTACGGAAGCATATAAATTTCGAGTTGATTCATAAACCAGAAAGAATGTTAAAAGTTACAAGTTCCCCGCAGTTTGAACACTTTACCATCTTTAATGAAGAGTTAGCCGGCGCTCATAAGAAGAGAGCTAAAATTGTTCTTAACCGGCCTATATTTACCGGATTCACCATTCTAGATTTATCTAAGGAGCTCATGTATCGGTTCCATTATGGATTCATAAAAAATACGTACGGGGACAAAGCATCACTATTATTTACAGACACTGGTAATTTAATTTAATATGCATTTTTTATTTAAATAGTACTAATATATAAAATATTTACAGACAGTCTAACGTACAACATTAAGACGGATGATGTTTATAAAGACTTTGAAGTTCATAAAAACCGCTTTGACTTCTCTGATTATCCACCTTCGCATTTCCTTCATTCTAATCAGAAGAAAAAAGCTCTCGGTTATTTTAAAGACGAGACAAATTCGCAGTTAATTCAAAGCTTTGTAGGACTTCGTCCAAAGCTTTATTCTATTAAATTGTACGGGGAGTCTAAGACCGCTGAAGAGATAGAAAAGGAGTTGCGATTGGGGAAATCTTTAGAGTCAATTTTAAACCATAAAAAGGTTTGTAAGGGCGTTGCCATGAACGTTATTAGAAACGTCATCCGCCACGAAGACTATGAACGTTGTCTTTTTAATCAAGAAACCATGTCAGCCGAGATGATGCGTATAGCTAGTTTCAAGCATGAACTATTTACTTTAAATACTAGAAAACTTTGTTTATCACCAAATGATGATAAGAGATACATTCTACCCTGCGGGGTTCGTACATTAGCGCACGGTCATAACGATATTGAAAAATTATAATGAATGCTTGTATTTATGTATATATAAAAAAAAACTGCTATTGCTATAAATTGTAAAAAATTATTTTATTGAATACATTTTGCACATGAACTCTTTAATCATTTTATCGTTTACATATTTATCTTTCTTAAACCTAGACACAATGTTATACATTTCTATTCCTTTACACCTGTTTATAGCAAAATAGATACAGAATGCTCCACACGTATTACTAGAATTACTCTGTAATTGATTAGAATTAAAAGTTACAGTTTTACTGTTTCGTTCAATAAAGTCATTAAATTTAAAATAATCTGGCGGGTTTCCAAAGGAATCCATGAATTCACAATTTTTATGTTTAGAAAAATATATTAGAACCCAGTGTTCTCCAGGTTCAGCACTCGTATCGGTATTTACAATAAATAGAGAAGGGAATATTTTTACGTATTTAGGTAGCTTGTCAGCCGCGAACACGCCTTGAAATATACTTTTAGTACTTAAATCTTTTTCAAGAATTTTAGTTATCTGTAGCGAATCCATTAATTACTGTAATCGAAAATCACGGTTCGATTTTTATCAATTTCAATCAAATTTTGAAACTCAGCGTAAATTAGAATGGAAATCGTCTCCGGTAACGGTTTTGCAAATTTTAATTCTAATCTCAGGTTACTGTTTTTTACAAGATGCAAGTGATTAGCGTTGTTATTAAGATCCGAGGTTAAATTGTACGCGAATAAACAATTTCCGTTAGGGTAATCTTCCCGACTTATCTGATTCCCTTCATCTACGTTCCACTGATTAGTTTGAATGAAAAGATTGCAATACGCTTGAATATATAGATTTTCCTCAAAGTTTAGAGATAACGCCTTATGAGGGACGCTGCTACCGTCAATGTACAATCCAATGCTTGATAAATCAAAATGTTGAAAGTTGTACGGGGATTTTTTCAAATCTCCTAGAAACGCTTTTTGTTCCACAAACCCGATAACAACTTTCTTAGGTGCTTGTCCGGTAAATAAATGATCTTGCACACTAGCCATAAGACCAGCGGGTATAGAAAATGAGGTGCACTCCGAACGAGTTACAGGATATTTAGCGGTTCCATATTGTAACGCCTTGGCTTGAGCGAGCGATAGTTCCGGTATCACTTTAACTTTCCTCAGATAAAGGGAAGCTGATAAAATCTCCACTTTACATTTTACGTCGGAATGAACGCAAAAAGCTGCTCTATTTTTATCGAATTTAAATTTCAAATCAACCATATTTAATAAAAAGCGTGGTTGTTGACATAAATCAGTATGGACTACGCCTAACAAGTCAATCGCCCCTTTTTGCGCTAAACTCGCTCGTTTAGAGAAACCATCGTTATCGAAAAATGAATCGAACTTCCCAGGTGTATCCCGATAGAAAAGTGAACTCGTTAAATAACTTTTTTTCGCAGAATCTCCGAACGTTAATAAAGTTTGTATCATACTTTTATAAGCGTAATTTTGACTGGAAGGTGTTACTGATCTTTCATTAAGAAATACGTGGACGTCGCTAAAAAGCGAATGAAGAAACAAATTCTCGGGGGCGATATTGTCGGCTGGAGTTCCGGCGGCCCCACCCGCAACACCTGGAACCGCGGGTTGCGGTAGTTGACCATTATCTTTAGTTACCTTAACTCGAACGTGCAGCAAAGTTTGTGAAAGGTCTATATACGTTTCAGAGTTACCGTTGATAGAAAATGTAATTGATGCGTTATCAACTATATTTGATATTGGATTATACTCAACCCATTCTCCACCAATAATCGAAGATTGTGTCATAGGTACTTGAAACAAATCTAGCTCGGAATTTATACACTCAACTGAGTGCGGGTGTAAAAGGGACATTATGAGAATATATCGGAACGTTTAGGGAACCGTCCTTTCGCTATCCTGCCTGCTGTTGAAATGGCGCTTTTCGACTGAGTTCGTTTCCTTTTATTTCCGGAACCCGTCATTCTTTTAATATGATCCGTAGCTGAAGATGTTAGTCTCATGGCTTCATCAGCTGCTGAAGCTAAAGTTTCCCTTCCAGCGTTAATAGAATGCGATTTAAGCGCTGTTTTAATTGGGACTCCGCTAACAACATCGGTCGCTACTTTCGCTCCGGTACTTAAAAGTTTTTTCCCCAAGTAAGAAGCGCCTTTCTTCAGTAAAGGTACCGCGAATCTAAACGCTGAAGATAATATATTTCCTAGTCCATGTCCTCTTTGCACGGCTAAACCTCTATATACAGGTATTCCACCGAAACCAACCTGGTTTAAATAGTAACTTTCATAATCAGTTCTTGAAGGCGAATATTCAGACCTCATGATGTTAACTGTTCGCTCTCTTAAGCTAGAATGAGGGTGTGTCCTGAATGATTAAAGGTTTATAGTGAAGTCCACATTTTACGGGGTTTAAAATGTAATACAACGTGAGCTTTTCCACTATGAAACTGTATTGGCTCACCTAAATCATCTGTTATATTAATCTCTATAGTCTTAATATTATTACACACGACTGGTAGGTAATGAGGTTGTGAAAATATTTTTGTAGTTGTTTTCCCATTAGACTCGGCTTTCTCTTCGACGCTTATGATTCTTAATAGAGGTGCTAAACTATCCCCAACAACGCTATTTTCAACCAGATCAGAATAAACGAATAAGGAATGTAACCCAGCGTTCATATCAACTGGGTAGGGGGTTATCATTGAATTTAAAATGGTGAAATCATTATCTCTTCTATCCTTAAAACCTAGTAAAATCGATAGATCGGGGCCAATTACAGCTCTGATTTTCGGTTGCAATTTAACTTTAATTCGATTAGAATAATTTAAATAAGCGAATGTAACTTGTTCTTCTTCTTGGTTGTGGACGTTCATAACATGTAATAGTTCTTCCGGAGTTTTATAAAAACCCGCGGGAACTTCAATTATTTTATCATATTCGAGAGGGTCTTTAACTAGAGGGTTATCAGTCATTTTATCATATTCGAGAGGGTCTTTAATAACCAATAGATTAGGTTTTCGAACGTTATGCCATGTCCGAGGATAGCTTATTTCCGCTAACCCAACTTCGTACTGTTCCTCAAATCTTAACGGTTCAGCTAAATACGTTCGAAATTTACCAACGCTATTATCTTGGTAATATAATGACGAGGAATCTGAAGGTAGCGTTACGTAAAAACTCATTTTAAATCCACTTCTTGTATCCAAGAATTAAATGTAGGGTCGTAATCTTGCCACTTGACATACAGTTCTACGCGGCCGTCCGATTTTTTCCTCTTTTTTATTACTTTTTCGATTATGAAGTAACAGTCTTTTAAATCTCGACCAACAATCTGAACCTCCTCTCGATAGAATACTCCTAAAATGGGGTTAGAATTTAAATCCATCAGCTTATATACAGGTGGGTCACGTGGTAGTCTCTCAGCTATTTTAAACAATTCTGTAGTAAAATTCGGGTTATATTTCTTATCGAAAATTGATAAATTTCTACTTATTCTACAAATATCTCCAATTTCAAACGCGTATGTTAACGGAGGAGAAAAATTTACCGAACCGTAAAGATTTTTCCATATTTTAGCAGAGTTATCTAGAGTAACTTCCGCGGGTTTACATTTAATTGATCTGTGATAACTATTGTTATAAGCGTTTATAATATCATCTAAAGCGTCGATATATTTAAGGGTGTTATTCTGCGTGAAATAGCGATATAAACGAGATTTAAAACTTCTAATGAATCTTTCAATAATGGACGCTTTCATTTCCGATCGGGTAGCGAAAAATTTAATGTTCCTTCGTTGTAATTCACTCTGCACTTCTTGACAGACAAATTCGTTTCCATGATCACTTTGAATTCTTTTCGGTTGACGGCCTTTTTCAAAAACGTTACGTAACGCTTCTAAAATTGTTACACCTTTCTTATTTTTAACCGCTACAGCCATAGCGTATTTGCTAAATATGTCGATAATACATAATACATAGCGAGATCCTGAATTATATTTAGACAGCTTCTGAAAATCTGCCAAGTCCGCTTGCCACTGTTCGTCAATTCCATAAACAATAGTTCGATTTCGTTTGAATCGTCTTCTAGCAGGTTTATGCAGCGTATATGTATCCTGCTTTATTAGAAATTGTTTTACTTTTTCCAATGAAACCTTTAAACCTTTATGTCGAGCTGAATTATAGAGCGCTCGAACTCCAGCGAATGACCCTGGGTCTGTGGGGTTAGTATAGATCTGCTCAAGTTCTTTCTCCATATCGGGTAATATTTTGATGTAATGGCGTGTAACGCCAAAAAAGGAAATTAAATAATTCTAATATTATAATAACTATGATAATTAATACAGCTGTGATAATTTTCGGTGATTTTGAAAATGATTGTGATAAATAGGCTAAAAGTCCTAAAGAGACCGTTTCTGTACAACCTTCCATTGTAGGCTTATACTATGAAATGAGAACAAAATTATCAGGTTAATATATTTTATTTAGTATGTATCCAAGGTCTTAGAGGACTAGGTGAAGATGATGATAACATTGAACTACTTGGTGGTGTATGAAATACAGCGAATGTTTTTAACAGTGTCAATCTTACAGGATTTTTAATTAAACGTTTTGAAATATTTGACTTATGAATGCCCTCGTAAAACTCAGTAACTCCTATAGGATCAATCACTGTTCCAGGCGTTTTTCTCACAGCGTCATACAAAAGATCGATTATATTAGATCCTCCAATCACTTGTCCTCGAATAGAAAGCTCTCCTGAGTTAGTCCATCTAATATATCTCGGATCTTCCGTAGTCGCTCGGTATAATGAAATCGCATCACTAACATAAGTTGCAGGTAGAGAATAAGATATTTGCGCGAACCAAGTTTTAGCTCGTTCAGAGTTTTCAATAACGGGAGAGATTTGCTCTTTACGTACGTAAGTTAACCGTCGTTGGAGAGTTTGATTGTATAATGCTAATTTCTCTGATTCGTTTAAATCTGGATTATCTAGAATAGATTTCATTTCATCATCGAGTGTCTTCTCTTTTTGAAGTTCAGGTGTTTCTTCTGTTTTGGAAGGTGTATTGTTTTTTAATCTCTCCATTACATCTTCAGGTACTAGAAGCATTTTTCGAGCCATCATCGGTTTATAGCTCGGCTTATTGCACTTCCGGCGACTGAGCTAACGATAGATAGCAGTGGCGCTAATAAAAATGGGAGAAAACCACCCTTTTGTACCAGTATCTTTCGTCGTTTTGATATAGGGTTCTTCTTCGACACGTTTCGTATAACCACGCTATGTTTCTTTAACCGCTTACGATGACGTTCTGACAGTTCAATTGTTCCGTGCAATACATTTATACAACATTCAACGAGAGCCAATATAGCTTCCTTGCTAGCGTATTTAATAGCTGTCTTTCTTTGATTTAGATTACAGGATGTCAGGAAACGTAGAAAGTCTAGGTTTTCCTTTACTCGTTTTGAGACATCCATTTAGAGATTTTCTTAGCCTTTCTTAAAGCGCAATGAACAGTTTCGGAATGAAAAGGGCAGTTTAATTCAACGTCTTCTAGTTCTGATAATTTAGGACAGCCGATATCTTCGATGTTAGTTACTGGAACACCGAGGAGTGTCGATAATACTGCAGCTTTTTCTAAACCTTTAGTGAAAAACGAAGTAGCTTTTTCCGCTATCTGATTGCAAATGTCACGTCTCGTTCTGTAAGGACGTTCGCCGCCATTCCATCGAAGATGACAAATGTTATGAGATATCCATCTGCATTGTCTTTTATCTTCGTTTGAAAGCTCTTTGAAAGGGTATGGAGATTTGAAAGTAAACACTTCCGATTCTTCAGTTTCTAATACTACGTAAGCTAATTCTTTAATAATCCACTCTCGATTAACCCTAAAAAAAATCCCTTCTATAATACACTTCATTTTGGAATAAAGACAGCCGATTCTTCACCCGGTATTAAACCTGTTCGTAGTAAATACTGATCTGGGGTGTGAGGTTTCAAGTCAACTAATAAATACCCAAATTTCCGTGACGTAGCTTGTTGAAACGCATCAATAACGTATTTGCTATTGGTTGGAGATATCTGTCTCGCGAGATGATAAATTGTTGATTTATCTCGTGGTGATTTAAAAATAAATAGATAATGAGCATTTAAATTCAAAGTTCTTATTTCTTTTCCGGGGTAATAAAGGTTTTGCATTAAAATTAGTACGGAGGTGTTTCTGTGATGAGATCCACGAATAAATAAATTAGTTACATCTTTATTATTAGATATCTCGCATAACAAATCGTCTAAAATAACTAAATTCCTAATTTGCGGGTTTAATATATTAACATCGAGTAACCCTTCGTGAAACTCGACTGAAGGTGTGTGTTCTAATATTGATTGAAATAGTTTCGGCTGATACTCGGTATAACACCATATTATCCTCTCTGGAGGAGGGGATATGCAGGTCTTCTTATGTTGAATCAACCGTCCCACTAGGAATGACTTTCCGCATTGGGTGGACCCGGCTACAAGCCCATTCATTGGATGTTGTAAGCTTAAATCCATAATGGTTAATGAGAATCGGAACATTAGTGCAATCAATTTTATTAGTTTTTTAACAAGTTTTTAGCATTGCATATTATTAGTGACATTATATTATTTAAAATTTCTTTCGACAATTCACAGCGAATAGTAAACATTTCAATAATATTTTCACAATCTACCGACATAATTATTTCATAAAAATGGAAATCTACGCGCTTAGAATAATCCGTCATGATACAATCATGCTGGAGTTGAGATGGATGATCAATTTGGCAGCCATTGCACGCTTTCTTCAGAGCTTCGTGTAATTGTTTAATTACAACGTTAGTCATCGCCTCCTTTATTTCCTTGATTTTCTTTAAACACTTCTGAATCGACTCGTACTGGTCGAGGAAATTCAACCAAGAAGATTGAGCGAAAGCTACCCCCTCTTTAGTCGGTAACAGTTTTCCATAGTTTACGCCATAACCATGGTACATTTGTCTAACATCTAAAACCTTTTGTTCGGCAAATCTATGAACCGAAAACCGTTTGGTTTCAGAACCTGTGAAAACCCACGAAGTTTCAGCTTCGTTATTGAAATAAGCTTCAATGGCATCTTTCTTTGTCCATAGCTCTTGCAGTTCCGTTTCTGTTAGTTTGATACCCTTTGTTAAATCTAATAGACCGCAGTGGATGGTTTCATCTGCATAAACGATTAACCCTTTGTCAGCAGACACAGGAAATGAACAATTCCTATAAAATAAATACATTAAGACAAAGTTAAGAATTATCACTGAGTATTCCTACTTACATTTTAAGGTTCCTCGGAGTCACTTCCAATACAATTCAGATGGTGAACTTTCTAAATATGGTCTTACTATTATACGGTTTTCCCTTTTTATACTCTGAAATTATTTATCTTCGATATCTTATTTATTAAAATGGAGTTTAAAATTAATTCCATTCTACGTATACGCATTTTGAAGTGTATCGCGTTACGTATATAGGAATTTACCCGGTCCTCATACGGAATCACGTGTACAATTACAATACTTGAGAACGATACGTTTCTCATACTTAAACTTTAGATATTCGTTTGAAATACTCGTGAGAAAGGTTCAAGTGTCAAGCATATGTAAGTACTACAATGATATTAAAATTAAGTTTAAAAATATTTCCATTCTACTTTAACAACGAATATTCCATGACGTCAAAACACTCAAATCCATGTTTTAAATTCAAATTAACCGCGCCCCATATTCCATGACGTCAAAAAACTCTTCAATTCAAATTAACCGCGTCCCCCGGGTAATCCCGCGCGCGCCGCCTAGGCTATCAATTTTTACATCATTTCAACTTATTCCGTACGATAAAACTTGATAAGATATACGTTCAAGTGTCTTTCGCGATAAGCAGAGATAAATGAACAAGCTGGCCTGGACACAATATGTTGATATACGAAAAAACAAATTGTCGCGAGAAATATCAGAAATACATTGACTTTTCGATGATTTTACCCCCATTTCACCCCTTAAATCCCGGATCTCGATCCCGAACCTAAACCTGAACTTGGGATCGGAGTCTCGCCATCACTTTCCTTCTACTATTTTAAAATTGTGAAAATTTCTGTGACCCTGAATAACGAACCCAATTGAAATGTTTTCTTTTGTATTGTAAGGGTTTACAAAATATTTTTATTTGCAAACAAAAAGATATTTTGATATTCTGATTTATTTCAGAAACTCATAGGGGAAATCAGCAGGAAAAAAAATTGTTGGGTCAAAGATCAAACATATTAAGCCCATAAGAATATAAAAATTTTCTTCGTATATAATAAATCGTTAAAAAGTTACATAAGAATGACCGGCTATATAATTATTAAATTCGCCAGAAAACTGTACTTTCTTTCTAAAAATAGTCTTTGAAACCTAATTTATAGTAAAACACCTGTAAAAATCTGTTTAGGCATTTAAATCAAAATAACAGAATGATTTTGAGAATGGCACTACTTAGTTTGCTTTGCTATCAATCAGTGGCGTAGATAAGGCCCCCGCAGACCCCGCAGTGCGGGGGGGGGGCCCGGAGCTTTAGGGGCCCCCTAATTTCATATCAAAGTATATACTAGATACCGGATAAAATTCCGAATATTGTTTTGCGGGGGGGCCTCGCGGGTCTTAGCTACGCCACTGCATCAATGGTCTAATTTCAGGATTAAATTGTTTGGTATAGATTATCCTGAAGCTATGAGAAACACTCATTTCATTTATTTGTAATAACGTCATTTGAAAAACTTGAGAGTTCTATGTTCGCTCTACTAGAATAGGCATACATTCTATAAACAGTAAATAACCTTAAGTTCAACGTTGAAGCCAAAACCTGTAGAACCCGGTATTCGTATCCTTCAGCATTAAATATTGTTCCATTCGGCAACTTATTGAAAGTCATCCCCACAGCTGTCTGAAATAAAACTCAACATTTATCTGGATTGATAAATATTAACTTATCATTATTGAACTTACTTGTATAACTCCGACTGTGAAATGATTTCCCCCGCATCCCATCTCTCTGTTTCAGATAGGAATGCTGTATTTTATTGCGAATGAAAAATGAACTGCAAAGTTATTTAAATAGGAGGCTCACTAGTTTCTTACAGCACGCAGAACTGCCTCATATACTTTACTCCAAAGTACCTTTTTCTATTCTGAAAACAAGTAGTTCTGGTTTGTTTGTTCACGTAAACACTTCGTGCCAGAGATATTGTGAGTAACGCTTGAAATATTGGCCTGATCGATTCTACAAAATAGAGCCATTTCATTAGAAGTTAAATTGTTACCACAAGCATTGTCAAAATGCGTCGTGGAAATCCGTATATTATGTTCAAAGCATTCTGCTTACCTCTAAGAACTCAATTAATATAGTTTACGGCAAACCCCAATTACAAAAATATACGGAACACAACAAAATAATTTTTTTTCAGTTAAACATCGTTAAACTAAAACGTTATGAATAAAGTATAGCATTCACCAAGAACACTCAATTGCACTTATATAAATAAGTAATTTGGTTAAACTTTTATTTTGCTTTTCTTTATGCAATTAATAGGCCAAAACTATGCGCTTGCTTTGGGACGAAAAGAGTACACCTTTTACCCCATACTACCAACTTCTTCCATACAATAACAGCCAAACTGTATTTGGAAGTTGCTCGCTATTTCCTAAAAATTACTCAAAAACTAGCGAATAGTTTTTACCTATTATCTGTATCTTGCTCGTGGGCTTAGCTGGTGTTCGTTGCCATGGTAACGCGTATTGGTCGGTCATCACATTAAGAGGCCCATGTAATTTTCCATCTTTTGCATCTTTATCGGTACTTTTATCGTGTACTATGTTATGTTTTCAAATAAATAAAAAGAACCATCAATGGATTTCAAAGCCAATAACTATAAAAACATGGGTACACAAACGGATCTATGGGATGTTTCGGTATGCTCTATCGTTTTTGCGCAATCGCAGTTTGCACGTTGTATTACTTTACTGAAAACACTCCACTGCCGTCGCATTCTCGTGAATTTTCCTCGCGTTTCTAGCCATGTAGCCGCGTTTAAAATAGATCCTTTTAATGGTTGTTTCTGTAAAAAAAAAACACTTGGAAATTGAGCTACTGTGACTGTAAAGCGTGGATTGAATGCTCTGATAGAAGTTAGTATTGAGGGGAAAAATGGGAAAATCGAATTAATGCACAATGTAACTTCCATTAAAGTCCATGTAAAGTGCCGTAAAAATTACTCCATATTATATGGATAAAAACGAAGCAGACAGACCAGTGCATGGTTTCAAATTCAAGCTTTTGCGAAAGAGAGCGGCGGTCGCGTTTTTATTAAAAGGAATTCGCCAAATTGTAAAAAGCGTTTCCGGTAAAACGTGCAAACTGCGATTGTGCAAAAACGATGGGTCGTACCGAAATATTTAACAAAACCGTTTTTGTAGAAAATAGCTGAGCTCTAATTTTCGTATTTGAGTTTAAAGCCATAAATATAATATAATCGTAGATATTAGTCAAAGCCTAATTCGCGCCATAAAACATTGTGTTCACAGCCAAATGATGGGGACCTTTGACATATTATAAATTATGACTAAATTAAGGTGCCTGCAAAGATTCAATCACGTAATTATTTTTTCGAAGTGAAACCCTAATTAAAAAGAATAGTTCTTTTTATTAAAGGGCAATGCAAGTGGTCATGCAGGGGGGGGGGACTATGTTTTCTTCAACAAGCCGTAAGTAGGTTTTCCAAGGATGATTTTATACAGCGCGAAAGCCTTATTCTCCTTGGTGTAGCCACGTGGCGCAATTTCGCTCTCATTCGCGAATTTTTCGATTTTCTTCGCTGAGTTAGCTCGCAATCAACGAATCCAGGAATTTAGGCCTAGCTTAATTTATTTATTATGGAGAAAAGAACTGGGTTAGTTTCCGAGAGTTGGACTTTGATATTTTCGATTTAACAATGTTTTGGAATAAAATTATTTGTGAATTGAATATTTTTAATAATGGAAGTTGAAACATTAGGCCTTGGACGCGGTAGATCTCTGCCGCTAGCCTCACATTGGATTAAGAAAATTCAACACCACACACACTCCTATATACCGTCTTCCTTAACAATTCCCTATCATTATACCCCGATAGAATATTTATCTTTTTTTATTACATTTATTTTGTGGAAGTTTAGGATCCGATTTGTCGGTAAGTACGGAGACTTCACTTTCCTCGGCCATTTTCGCGACTAAAGAATGCATGGATTTTGCGTAAAAACCGCGAGAGGCGCATTTATACAAAATAAATTCGGCAACTATGGTTCTGCTTTTTTTACAGAGGGAAAGGCTATGGCAGATAGCGCATGCGCAGTCGTTCTTTTTATCTATAAGATAATTTACCCTCCTGCATGGTCACTTGCGTTGCCCTTTAAGTAACGTCCCCTTCTTGGTTATATGTAGCCGTCACAGTCTCTTACCTTTACCACAAACTACCTACCGCAAGAGGGATATGTATCGTTGGTATTAATTTATATTGTTTCTGTCTCGAATGTGATGCAGGTTTTTTAATAGCGCGCCATCTCACGGCCAGCACAGGCAGTTTAAAAGGTACAAAGACGATCACAAGCGACAATAAACAATATCTGTAGAAGCTGGCTCGCGCACGCCTTTTTTATTTCGTAAAATAAAAAAATTCACGCGCTATTTTATGTTTACTGTAAATAACAAGACATACGACGGTCTGAATACACACAATCCTTCTAATGTGTTAAGTTTGTTTCAGTTATACAGAGCAACCTACAACGCCGGTGACATAACCAATATATATCCACGTCCATACTTATGACCTTAATTAGAATTAAAATTAAGCAACGTAATTGCAATTCTAGGTTATATGGAAACCACAGCTATTCAAAAATATAACTTTCATGAAAATCGGACTTAAATTAAGGAACTTTATGCCGACTTTCAGGCGGAAATATAAGTGTCGCACTTATTTGTTACTTTTGCTCATATTAAAATGGCGTCCGATAAGTGTCTCACTTATTTGTTACTTCTGGTCATACGTTGCAAGCATCGCGTACTGCTCCGATAAGTGTCACACTTATTTGTTACTTCAGGTTGTACGTTGTAAGCATCGGGTATTACTCCGATAAGTGCCACACTTATTTGTTACTTTTGGTTATATTAGAACGGCATTGAAAAATGCCAGAGATAAATTCGCGTTTAGTCTCTATAACCACGCGTATTTCCAATGTTGGAAGTTGAGGGGGTATGTATACGCTGTCAAAAAATCCCTACTTAGAATTAAAATTAAGCAACGTAATTGCACTTCTAGGTTATCGCACTTAAATTAAGGAACGTTATGTCGACTTTCAGGCGGAAATATAAAACCACGAACACTGGGGTCCCTTAAATTACCCCGAAAACTATACTTAAATTTAATATTTACTGATATAACCGAAGTCGTAGGTCCGCTGAATCCTTACCTATCCAATAATATTTTTTTTACGTTATCGGACTTCATTTTAAATAAAATATCTACCACGTAAAGCGAGACCACCGAAAATAGTAAATTGGGCAAATGCCCAACTTCTAGGGCTCCGATTTGAAAACTTTATGAAAGGCTATCAATGGCGATATATGTACATTCGAACGAGATATTATTGACTCTTCTAGCCCTAGCCGTTGAAGAGATATGCGCAACACGGCGGCATCGGCATTGGCATCGGAATCGGCATCGGCAGTGGCAGCGACTACACTGTACGTGAAACTAATACCCACAAATCCTTAGGATTTTGTGTAAAAAGCGGCATCACTTTTGAAACACCTTTTTCGAGGTTAATGCAAGTCCTTCGGGGGTAAATGGTCTGTGATTTTACAAGTCTACGAGCGCACGCTATAATTGCGAGGAATGTACATGTAGCTTTTTCTAGCACGTGTACAAATCGCGCGTTATAAAATTCTACTAATAAAGTGGTGTCTTATAACGTAACAGCAACATATTGCATTTTTAATTTTTATTCATTTTATCTTATAAAAAAAAACTATTAAAATAATTAATTTAAAAATTTAAACACTCATTGTGTAGCTATGGAAATAAAGGTGGAGAATAAATTAAACCAAAAAAATGAGTAAATGAGCTTTGGTCACGTCTTTTATTTATTGTCGAAGACCCATTGGTCCGATAAACTCGCTTAATTGTTGTAATTCCTTCAAATGTTTTAGGGTTTATTTTCTTTTTGCCGTTTTACAAGATGAAATTTTTGGTTTTTAGTAACACTTCCCAACATTCAATACTTCTTATTTTATATTTTACTAGCTTTAATACCCGGGGTCTTAGTATATAGAATTAGATCTGATTTGTATGTAAGAAAGGTAAACTCTGTATCAAAACCTCAACACGCGTAGCAAAAACACAACACGAGTAGCAAAAACGTAACACACGTAACATGCGAAGCAAAAAGTCCTCGTAGCAAAAACGTAACACACGTAAAACGCGTAGCAAAAAGTCCTCGTAGCAAAAACGTAACACACGTAACACGCGAAGCAATATGTCCTCGTAACAAAAACGTAACACACGTAACACGCGTAGCAAAAAGTCCTGAACTACTTAAAAATCCCAAAGAAACCTTCCCTTATACGAAGTCCCTTTCTTTCACACTAACGCCCCTTCTACGAATTTCACACTAACCCGTTAAAAAAGTTTAAAGGTCGGGACGGGTGCAAGGAACTCTATATAGGAGATAAGGGAAGCAAATTGTGGAAGTAGAGAAAAATATTAAAAGCCGAAACCAGCCGAAAAATAGATAAGGGGAAGCAAAGACGCAAAAGTCCAAAGTCGAGTAAAATAAAATTGAATTATGAGTAATGAATTAGATTAATAACCATGTCAGGTATTTGGAATTAGGCGCGTTAAGTTGGAAATCAGACCCTGAACATTGAGTTAAAATTTCAAAGCTCTAGAGCTAACCGTTCTCGAGTTTTTAGGAACATGACGTACAAATAAATAAATTAAAGGACAAACTTTAAGACTTATAGTTATAGTTGTTCTTGGCGGAGGAGAAATGAGTTAAAGAAAACTCGATGGTTTTAATTGTTCTCATTCGCCTTGAAGGTCCAGCCAGCCGTTGGATAAATTTGGGTGTATTGGAAATACTCAACACTGCGATATTGTATTATCGATAAAGTCACCGTTATTAAACAATAGCAGGTTTTACTCAATAGCTCCTAAATCGTTATTTATCGCAATATCAATTGAGTGCCATTATCTTTTAATTTTACTTTCTACGCTACTGAACACACCACGTTCGTTCAATATTAACCAATATACTGGTTGCAATGGTATGTTTAATACCGCGCCTTATTCATAATTAAAAATGCATTTCCTTTTCGTAACTTAGTAAATGTGTAATACAAATTTGAAAAAGGTAATGGGTTCTTGGCACCCAACGTCTAATGTGAAAACTATAAAAACATTATAGCGGCTAGCTATGACTCCATTCGTAATTCTAAATTCCCTCAGTTCCTCTTTTGGGATGCTATGAGGTCCGTAAGTGGATAAGAAAAATTCGTCACATCTTGAAAAATGTTCTATAATTGTTAACGCGTGTAACTTAAAAACAAAATATCGAAATCTTGCCCATCTTACGACGTTTCAATTTTATTAAAAATATTTAAAGTTTTAACACTCATACGTTAAGCATTATTTTATGTAGAGCTTTCTTTCTCGCATCTGTTAAAATTTATCTCAGTATTCTTAATTTCTTCCCATAGACCTTTCTTTGAGTTTCGACTTAAACGTAGCCATATGCAGAAAGCATTCTCGTTCCTTTGTAACAGGTTATTTTTAAGGCGCTTCACATTTTCTTAATTCAAATCGTGTGTGCAAGCCCATTTCATTATTTTTATTTTTTTGTTGTAAGATTGTCGTTCCCATTATAGCTTGAAATATCTCTCTCTTAATGTTTCTGCGTGGCACGTGGTGACTTCGTCGGATGCCAAAAAGAACTACAGCCCATTAATTATCTCTATACCCCTCGATCGTCAATAGCGCAAATGTCAATTCCGTTTGTGTGAAAGCGCCAAAGCCCATTGAAAGACGTTCATTTGGTCAATTCGACCAACCTGCCTCTAGGCCAAAGCATGGTCACCACGTGGGAGCATGTGGCAACTAGGTGATTTATTTATTTCAAGTATATCTTAAACCTTTGAGCTGAACCAATCACCAGCTATCGTTTTGAGTTCAACCTTTTCCCAATTAAAAACAATTTGAACAAAACAAGGCAGTTGAGCAAAATTTGACTGAGATCTCGGGTTAAAGAAACATGAAGTAGCCTCTCCTCTGGTAGAGAGATGTAGTATGTTAAGACTGGGTCATCTGTTTAAAGGCATTATCAATCGCTAGATGACTTGGGCCTAAGGTGGTGCCTTGGGTATTTGCATAGCTAATTATATTGGAGACATAGTCCAGGCTAGGACTTGGGTTGCGATTTGGGACAAGGAGTCCCAGGGAAAGCGTTCAACCGCGGCCCGCACTTAACAGCGTAAACTGTAAACCCTCGACTTCGCCACTGGTGGTGTTCTTCAAGGGACTTCCTCAAAAGATATCTTCGATGAGCTAAAAGTCAGTTTGACATAGCAAAACAATTGGTAGTACTCGTATGAGAGAGATAGGTTCGCGTCATTCCCCCCTTAAAAAAACTATTATTATTATGATTTAGTGTGAATGTTAGTTGATTATAAATTGTGCATGATAATCCTTTATTATTGAATTTTTCAAATTAGTAATGTACTGAATATTTATGGGCTTTTATTTCGTTTTAACGTTAGCCGTATTTAATGTTTATGAGTTTTAAATATATTTTACTTGAACACCCGGTACTTGCCCTTTATTTAATTTGTTATCTTATCCTATATTTAAAGGTAATACCCGTAGACATTTTGAAACCAATATATACCCCCTTCTCTCCTCGCTGGCGCTAGGGAAATCTACCACACATTTCAGGATTACTATTTACAGCGTAAGAAATAGTGTCGCAATTTCCATAATCGCGTAGAAGTTTGGTATTGGTATAAGGGTCAAAGGTCATTAGTAAGAAATCGGAGTATCAGAAGTAAAATGGGATAAAATATACTTTAAATCATTTTGATAGTGAATAAAATCTTAAATTTCACCCAATAGGTGTTTTCATAAAACCATGGTTTTTCGTTTTAATGTTTTTCTAATATTGAAGCTACTAAACGTAGCATCCAATTTTACTTCCTAAGTATTAAGTTATCCGGTTTCTTTTCCGAGGTCTACGAAACTTGCGAACAGATGGTTTGAACTAAATTTTCGTGCTGGTTTGATTAATTGAGTTTAAGTTAGGTTTAATTGGTGTCTAGCTTTGGTTAAGGTTAGATTAGCTTAGGTTTAGATAAAGGATAAGGTTAGCTAAAATAAGATCTTTTATTTGGAAAATTTTATTTTTGCTGACCAATTAAATTAGGAACCGTTGCTATGTTAAGTCAAACGTAAAAATATAAAGAAAATATCAAGCGTTGAAATCGCGAGGATCCTCGAATGCCGCATTTTTTTAATGAGGTCGAGAAAAAACATTTTATTTTATTTTAAGGAAACATAAATTAATAGAAAATTTATATAAATATGAAGCTGGCACATTTGTAGCGATGTTTCGGTTAAATTTAGAATTTTCTACATTTGGAAAATAATCAATTAACAGTCTAATTACTTTGCTTAGTCTGAGTTCAATATTGCGGCTTTAAAATATTATTAACTTTGATTAGGTAAATGGTTTTTTTATTAAAAAAATAGGATTTGTGAGTTTATTAGCAAGCTTTAGTTTGCGAGGGTCATTGCATCGACATTTTGGTCAGACTAATAATAAATTAGTGGCTTTAAAGCAGCATTAGCATTCTTTGCTAATTTTTTAACGGGTATGGTTTTTACTTCGTTATTTTTTTATCCTTTACCTTCGTTCAAAACTCCGCTACAAGATCGAGGGGTAAGAACTCGCGAACTCTTGAAAATATGTACCTTTAACACTGCTAAATGCAACTCGCGAACTGTTGAAAATATGTACCTTTAACACTGCTAAATGCAACTCGCGAACTGTTGAAAATATGTACCTTTAACAGTGCTAAATGCACGAACTCGGCGTACATGTTATCTGAGACCGTCTTACCCCTCGTACAAGATGACGACTCGTTCTCAAAACTAATATCACAAAGGGAACTTAAAACCAGTTATAAGAAAAAAATCTTGAAATAAAAAAGAATGCCTTACGAAAATGCCTTGATATAATGTCCAGATCGGTATCCAACTTGAATCGAGACACATCAAATTGCGTATGTCAAATAACACATTTTGCGTTATCTGCACATTTTAATATATCAATTTTAAGCACTATTTGCGTAAGGGAGCACATTATCTACATATAAAATATACAAATTATTTTGACATTATGAGAGCAAGAATATGAACGACTACGTTGAGAGCCAGGAAGAAACACTTCACCGGCGTGTGCTGCTGTCCATTTTTAGGAAACCAATGAGATAACGGGCTGATTTAAATTAAAAAGCTGGCACTTACATTATTGGTGAAAGCTTACTACGTTCTCCGTCCACGTTATTTATCTGATAACGTCACTCGGTGAATAATTCTCAATGAAATATAAAGGGAAATACTAAGGAAAACAGTAGTATACTTATATTAAGACTACTCACACCTAGAAATATTGCTATTTAAAGCGTGCTTAAAGGGAATAGAACCTCCAACGCGTTCTTTATGGAAGACCCCATCAATTTCCTTTATTCCCTTCACAATCAGCGATTATCAGCGCCGCATGTATGAAAAGCCATGGGAGGCAGCGGACAATATTGGAACCCTCGGAGGGCGACAGAAATACCAGAGGTTATATTCCCTTTAAAGCGAAATAATGAACTGCGGTTTGAGACTCCTTGCTCTTTATTAAATGACTAGAGTAAAATAATTTTGTGATACAGTATTATCTTAATTAGCGTATTGATTAAACCACATAAAGGGGTACTTATTATAATGAGGCAAACTATATTTATTATAATGAGGCCGCCGTTGAAAATACACCCCTCCGATATGTCAATATTTTGCGGTGGATAAGGCTCTAGACGTCGTCAAATGAATAATTTAAATTAACATCGATTTTGTAGATTTGGTAAATATAAACTTCGTCTAGATTGGCTTTACCACTCTTGCCCATGGCGTGTATTCGACTTTTCGGTTACTTTGCAATGATAAAAGCAACCATATAATCTAACATACCCTTGTTTTAATGGGTCGGACTAAATTCGATGGACCTTGTAATAGTTCCCTCGAAAAAGAGCTTGTGATTTTATTACAATAAGTTAGGCAAATGAAGCTTAGTCGTGGACAGTTAATAGGAAACTCTGAGCTTTGTCTTGTCATTTTGACCTTCTGAAAAAGCACTAAATAGAAACTACGAACTACAAACACATCCGGTGCTAGGAGAAGGCCACCCCAATAGAGAAGTGCAAATATTGTCATACTTTTTTCATTGGCTAGAACCCTTGGTGACTCAGAAGTGAAACTTCTGCTCAGAGACCCGGCAAAAAGGCTTTGAAATGTATATTACAATAATACTTTATAATTTAGTCAAACATTTGTATAATCGGGAAACAAATTGTAACGGGGCTCAATTTTTCCATGTACTTTTATTTAGTAATAATATAAATGTGTCTAAGGTCCTCATCATTTTGTTGCTGCAAATTTTAAAGTGGAAAAAACCGACATAAGTGCTTTTTGCTAATATCCTTAGAGCAACAGAATTAAAGTTCAGACAATTCCTTACAAAGAGAACTTGTGAAAAATTATTATATTTGCAATCGTTTGGGCGCAATCTCGATTTGAATTAATTCATATTTATATTCAAACCCAAGCAAGTTCGGGGGCCCTTTTACAACGGGGAATGTTGTATATGTCAAACAAAAAATAATAATTGGTCATATGAAATCCACTAACCCGAACATTAAAAAAAATGTTTTTTTAGAAACTATTTTTTTATGTATTTATGCACCAACGCTTTTAAATTTTACCGTTTTTAGTCACGACAATTGCAGCAGTGTTTGATTTCGGTCTGATAGTTTCCAATGTTTTCCTCTGTTAGAAGCTGTTTGGAAAGTTAACAAGTCCCTTTTCCAGGATTCATTTTTCCGAAACTCAAGAATGACTGTTTTTTCATATATGTGAGAAGTATTTGTAACGGACAATTAAACTAATCGCTATGATTAATTTAAAGAAATTATTAAAGGCAAGTTAAATGTCATTTTAATTTTTATTATAGCGTTCTTTGTCGACGCTGATATTATTCGATAAATTTTAGAACTCTCAAATTAATAACTTTGCACCGAAGGTATTAATTAAATATTAATTATTAATTAAAAGTCGTGTTTTTGAAGCCATGAAAGCCTAGCTGTAATTAAAAGTTTTTTAACTGAAATGTTTGTAAAAATATTTAGCTAGTCTTTAGCTACGTATCAGCAGAAACTGTTTCTAACCGTTCGTGAGGTTTCACTTTAACGCGATCTTTGTTTTGTGGCTTGATAAAGATCTGCGAACAAAATACGTCCGCAAAATGATATTTTATGGATCCATAGCGTGTGAAATGATCCATTTATGGTTAAACAAAAGGAGCCTCGATCAATCAATAGAACACTTTATGCTTCTACATTGTACACGTAAAGACCCTTTTGTTACACCATTAAGTGGTTGAGTTAGTGAGGTAAAAACCAACGATTTTTACCTCACATTTACGACATCTATTTATTCTGAATAAGTTGTCAGGCTGCATTTGTTTTATATGAATCATTAGTTTCAGTATAAATATTAAAAGATTTTAAACTATCCATGGAAATTGTTTAACTAAAAATGTTTTACTTTTATTAACAGAGAGACACGCATGGATTTTATAAATAAAGGGGTCCGAAATTAGAAAAGGATTTTTAATAGGACATGTACATCAGATATCAAGGACCGTGATATTTTGGATACTAGGGCTGGCGTCTATAATATAAATAGCAAGTGTGGTGTACAGTATATTGGTGAAACCAAACGCCCGCTTCGCAAGAGGTTTTATGGACATAAGGACAGTATTAAAAGAGGGGATGTTGAAAATGGACCGGCAGTCCATATTTTGTCGTCAAATAATGACTGTGTAGTTAATTTCGATGAACTGGATGTATTATACAGGGTGTTAACTAAAAAATGGACCAGGGCGAATATCTCAAAATGTGTTTTAGCTACGATTTTGAAATTTTAGGTTTTTATAGAGCACTCAGGGGGTCACCCAACTATGAAAATTTCAATGACCTTGAACCATGTCTTCAAGGCCGTTCGAAAATTAACTTGAGAACCGTAAGAGTTACGAAGTTGGTTCCAATTAGAAAGTTGTTCCCCGTCACATTTTATGGTTAACTATCTTTGACTCGATCTGATTTGTGAAATAGGAAGTCGAGAAATTTTAGGCCAAAAACAAGAAGGTCGTTAAGTTGATAATGTGGGGAAGACGAGTTTTGGGAGCTGAAATTTTCAAACTAAAGACCCTTAACCACGATGAGGTTGTCTAACAAATTCCACTACTCTAACAAGAATACTTTTAAAGGTATCAGTTGAACATCGTCTTTAACACGTTATCAACTTAACGGCCTTCTTGATTTTGGCCTAACATTGCTCAACTTCCTATTTCGCAAATCAGATCGAGTCAAAGCTAGTTAACCATAAAATGTGACCGAGAACAACTTTGTAATTGGAACCAACTTCGTAGCTCTTACGGTTCTCAAGTTAATTTTTGGATGACCTTGAAGACATGGTTCAAGGTCATTGACATTTTCATAGTTGGTTGACCCCCTGAGAGCTCTATAACAACCTAAAATTTCAAAATCGTAGCTAAAACACATTTTGAGATATTCGCTCTGGTCCAAATTCGTCGACTACTAACTTTGGGTTTTCTTTTAAACAATTGCCAGATTTGAAAGCCTAAATTCTCCCATAGTTGTCCGTAGACGTGTTTCAATTCTTTTGAGTGAACTGAAACTTCTTTCTGAGATTGTATTTGCCACAGGAATGCAAGAAACAATTTTGTAGTATTTCACTAGGTCGGGGAACCCATCTGCCATTTTAATTAAATAGTGGAAGCAGTCGATTACGCTGGTAAGTTTCTTGGGGATAATTAAATTTCTGGCTATTTTAATTTGGCTTTTTTACGAATTCAGGTCGAATTGAAACCGATTATAAGTGTTACAATGGGTTGCGATATCGTTTTCGTTAAGAAAGTTTTCCGAGTTAGGGTCAGACGCCATTATACCTTTGAATAAGCCAGAGTTTTCCAATAGTAGAATTTTCATTTCTGAAATAAATTTATCAACTAATTCGAAATAGGGGGACCTCAACTGGTCAATCAGGGTTTTTGCTTCCGTTTCCCTGCTACCCGTTGTAGTCGTTACCACAATATGTTTTAATCTCTTGTTAGGGATTATTTTACGTTTCCGTGAAGCTATCGGTTCGCTGTTACGATCAGGTATTGCAATAAAAGCAGATTCTGCGATTTTAGTAGCTTCTACCCAAATTAAATCATTGGTCGGAGGGGGCGGAAATTAACGGCACTGTGTGCGCGTCTAAGAGTTCTATCGAATGAGACCAACTCTTTTTTTCGGTCACTCTCCATTTACGGGGGTTGGTCGGAGGGGGCGGAAATTAACGGCACTGCGTGCGCGTCTAAGAGTTCTATCGAATGAGACCAACTCTTTTTCGGTCACTCTCCCTTTAATAAGAAAGTACCACACTTATTTATTACTTCTGACCATACACGGTTTCGATAAGAAAGTGCCACACTTATTTATTACTTCAGACCATACACCATTTCGATAAGAAAGTGACACACTTATTTATTACTTCTGACCATACACCGTTTCGATAAGAAAGTGCCACACTTATTTATTACTTCTGACCATACACGGTTTCGATAAGAAAGTGCCACACTTATTTAGTACTTCTGACCATACACGGTTTCGATAAGAAAGTGCCACGCTTATTTATTACTTCTGACCATACACGGTTTCGATAAGAAAGTGCCACACTTATTTAGTACTTCTGACCATACACGGTTTCGATAAGAAAGTGCCACACTTATTTATTACTTCTGACCATACACCGTTTCGATAAGAAAGTGCCACACTTATTTATTACTTCTGACCATACACGGTTTCGATAAGAAAGTGCCACACTTATTTATTACTTCTGACCATACACGGTTTCTATAAGAAAGTGCCACATTTATTTATTACTTGTGACCATACACGGTTTCGATAAGAAAGTGCCACACTTATTACTTCTGACCTTTGCGACAGCTACGAGGTAGACCTCTCTGCAATCAGAGAGCATATAATATTACTAGCCGAGAAGCCCGCCTTACAGGCGGGCCCTCAGCTAGTTGTGTGTTTCGAGACACTCCACCCCAATACTCCCCCCAACCCCTTTTTCCCATGGGATAATTTCCGTTCCACCCTTTTTCTCATAGTCGAACCACCGCAGTAAGGCACCCACCCCCTTTTACCCATGCGAGAATTTCCATGGCACCCTTTTCCCCATAGCCGAGTCATCGCAATAAGGCACCCTCCCTTTTTTCCATGTGATAATTACCGGGGTACCCCTCCCCATTTTCCCCATGTGATAATTACCGTGGTACCCACCTTCCCCTTTTTCCCATGTGATAATTACCGTGGTACCCACCTCCCCCTTTTTCCCATGTGATAATTATCGTGGTACCCTTTTCCCCATAGTAGAACCACCCCAGTAAGGCCCTTCCTCCCCCTTTTTCCCATGTGATAATTACTGGGGTACCCCTCCCCCTTTTGCCCATGTGATAATTACCGTGGTACCCGCTCTCCGCTTTTCCCATGTGATAATTACCGTGGTACCCTCTCCCCCTTTTCTCCATGCGAGAATTTCCGTACACTGCAAATAAATCGTTCACCTTTAGATCACTATTGTACACATTGGAAGCACATACATGTGATCTGTATATGTTCTACAAAGTGTTCCCATGTGTGCTTTTACGATCTCTGAGTGTTCACTCTTTTGAAAATATCGCTTATAGGTGATCTCGTTTCACCTATCAGTGATCTTAAACTGATCAGGGTGCACTTAAAGAACGCATAACACATTTAGAACACTAGTAGCAATGGTTTGGTACACTAAATTATCACTTTGAGAACACCACGTTGTAAAATTTGCTACACCACATAATCTCTTTTCGAACACTTTAAATTTATATAATGCAAATTGGTACACTATGCGTAACATCTAATAGTTTATATATATCCTCTTAGCAGACGCTAAAGCTTGAGTGTCGCTGCGCCACCTAGTCTCATTTCGGTAGAAAATTGAAATTTCATTTGTTTTATCCCCATTCGCTACTGAAAACTTTCGTTATGCCCCCTTTCGGCGGCCATCCAAAACATGTAGAGGATACAAATACGTAATGAAGTCAAAGCTATGAGAGCAGGGGGCTTAGCAGACGATTGATACACGGTGATCCCACTTAGCAGAAGCTAAGCTAAAGCTTCTGCATCGCTGGCGCCACCTAGGTTCGTTTCAGTATGGCTAACACACTTATTTTCAAACACGGACAGTAGGCGATGACTCTTATTCCTGTTTTTCTACGCCCGGCGTCTATAGGCCCCGTGCATGAAAAGAGTAGATACAAGTAAATTCAAAATCGTCTGCTTAACTTTTAGTTAATCGAAGGACTATAAGGTAAACCTAATAAAGCAGACGAAAATGAGAGCCACATGTGGTATTTTCCCTAACTGCGGATAGCTATAATGCTGCCAGATATCTAATCTACGCGAGGGGCCTATTGCTTTTACATATTTATTTCCTTACACGGTGAGTAGGGGACAATATCGGTAAAACCAAGTTTTTTTTTAACAAATTGTCAAAATGTAATAAAGTTTTACATTTAACTAAAACTAAACCTTGACGTTGATAAATTTTACTGAACACTGAAAATTAGAATCTATAACAGCTCTTTTCGTGCTTGACCAAAATAATGCACTACATCAGCCCCTTTGTAGAAGTGCCGTTCAATATAAGAGCACTAAAAGATCACCTGCGCAACAAAATTTTCTCACCTGTTCACTTAAAGAAATAAGGGAACACTGCTGTTTAAGTGTTCTACTGTGTTTCCTGTGTGTTCTTTAATTGAACAAGTGAGCCAATTTTGTTGCGCAGGTGATCTTTTAGTGCTCTATTTCGAACTATTTCTGAAACACTTTCAGAATGCCAAAAAAGCACTACAAGATCACTCAGGAACACTAAAAACACACCTAAGAACACTTAAACAGTAGTGTTCTCTTATGTGTTTCCTAAGTGTGCTTTAAGTGAGCTAGTGAGCCAATTTTGTTGCGCAGGTGATCTTTTAGTGCTCTATTTCGAACTATTTCTGAAACACTTTCAGAATGCCAAAAAAGCACTACAAGATCACTCAGGAACACAAAAAATACACCTAAGAACACTTAAACAGTAGTGTTCTCTTATGTGTTTCCTAAGTGTGCTTTAAGTGAGCAAGTGAGCCAATTTTGTTGCACAGGTGATCTTTTAGTGATCCACCTGTACACATTTTTGAATTGCTTAAAGAACGTATTATTCACGCTTGTAGATCACTATACTACACTAGTTACACACACGAAGTACTATGTTCCAAATGTGATCTCTTGATGTATAGTGATCCGATTTTGTTGCGCACTTTTAGCTTGCTTTTAGTAATTTACTAGTGAACCTTTTTTTTGCAGTGTACTCTTCTTGGTGACAAAATCGCAGTAGATCCAGCATTCCTCGGCGTTGAAATTGGACTGGGTAGTAACTCAACTTCGTCATGAAAAATAGTTGGAATGGCTTTTTTGATTAATTGCTTTTTCAGAGGGTTCATAAATTGGTCTGATGTAAAATGTTCGGAGCAGATCCTGTGATTATTGTACAATACAGTAGGGCTTAACACGTAGAGTTTACTGTTTCCACAATTCAACACCCATTGTTGACATCTAAATATATATTTAAATAATTTACCATTAATTTATTACAAAACTAACTAGTACGTTGTAATAAAAGGTTAATGTTAGGTTCAAAAAAATTAATGAAACCTTTATAATAATATAAACAATTAGGAACGTAAACTAATCAAAATCTGTCTATCAATTCCAATCTATGCAAGCCCATTATTGGCATAGTTATATCATTTCTTGACCCACCTATCTCATCAAATCTCTGAAATATATTTTGCATAAAGGTCTCATTAAAAACATTCCTAAAAACAAATTCATTTAGCCATTTGAATTGACTTTAACATTAAGAACTCAAGCAGATGACTGTCAAATTATTAACATATCTTTATAGTACACATCCGAGCACTTATGCCTATAGGAAGGCATAGTGGACACCTTATTCTAGTACAAATGGTAAACACCAGTCAAGAGACTTGCAAACCGCCAATCTTTATATTAAAAACATACCGTTCTGCTTCTTTCGGAAAACGAAAAAAAGAAAAATAACACGTTTTTCCTTGCTTATTAAGGCAGTTTGGTCCTGAACAATTTTGCACGCCATATTCCCTCCAGTGTTTAGCCTTGGGAGGCATCTTTCCCTAAACATTTTGGCTATTTTTTATAAATTACACCAGTTTTAAAAATTTATAATTACATTTGTATACAAGTAGGTAGAAATTTTAGATTAGCAACAGAATTACCGCAGCTAATTTAGATGAAAATTCAAGATAGCACTAAAATGAAATACCTAAATTGACCCCTAAAATAAATTATTTAATTCAATTTACATATTTAGAAAACCACGTTCGCAAACTACAAAGCTTAAGCTAGCAGCACATGCTAGCACAAACCAAGACTTAAGGATATTTTACTTTCGAAATCGCGTAGAGTGCCAAATAAGTTTAAATTTAAATTATTTTATAGCTCAATGAATTCCTACGTTTACAAAAAATATATTACACTAATCATTTGAAAGCAAGTTTTTAAAACTCTTACGAAAATAAAACACTAATTGAAGACTTGTTGATCAGAAACGAAAATACAAACTTTAAGTGATAATATATATCACTACTCTCTTCAAAGTGATATACTATCTTTGCTTCTGATTTTCATTTGGGCCAGCAGGAAGATGGCGCTGCAGTCTTGTATGCATGAGGCCCCATTGAACACGCCTGTCTAGTAAACGAAGCATTATATAGTCTTTGATGTATATAGCTATATTTACGGTTTTATGTGGTCATTTTCAGTCACTTAAAATATCAAAAAGTAAGTCGTTTCGACGTAATAATACAGTACATGCTAAGTCGGGATAACGTCGTTTCGGAGTCGGTTCTTACATGTAGGTCTATTAAAAGGCGGTAAAGAGTCGACGTTTTGTAGTCGGCCGACCCTTTTACCCCTAGGACATTTCCACCCTCAATCCAAAAGTCGGCTGACCGTCGGCCGACCTTAATGTTTAGTACCTTTTGACGACGTCGGCCCGACTCTAATTTGCTACAGGGGGTACTTCGACTACTGAACACAATGTCCAAAAGATGGTGGACTGGAGACGAGCAAAGGGGCGACAACCAGATTCCAGACCTTGAAGTAATCAGTACAAAGAACAAAATACAAAAGGGATAATGTGTTACAGGTGTGGACAACCGGATCACAAAGCTAATACATGCAAACATAAAGGCACAGTCTGCTCATATTGCTAGAAGCTGGGTCATCTTGCAAGAGTTTGTCTCTCTGCGAACAAAAATAGACAAAATACAGCAACGACGGATCGACAAGTCGCACATTGCACAATAAATTACATCAAATCCAGAGCGCTGAAACGGAGGTTATGGTGGATACCGCTGCAGAGAGGAAACGAGAAAAACCAAAACCCGAAGATGAGTATTCTATTTTCTATGTTCCTACTCTAGGACCATCACCTGAACCGTATATGCAGTCATTGACTCTTAATGGAATGAATCTCGAAATGGAAATAGAATCCGGAGCAGCTTTCACGTTGGTTTCAAAAGAGACGCGCATGTACACTTTCAAGGACGTTACAGTGCCCCAGTTGCACCCATCCAAAGTTCTTCTTCGTACCTATCGAGGTCAAAAGGTACCGGTAATAGGTTTCGCTAACGTACAAGTCAACTGCAACGGTATCACGAAGACCTTGCCTTTACTATAGTCGTTTATAAAGGCACCAGCTTAATTGGCCGAAACTGGATACGTGAGTTGAACATTTTACTTCATTCTAACGATTCTGTAAATTCGATTTCCGCAGAGAAAAGTTCATTGAAACTACAAAATAATTTGGAGCAAAATGCAAAGCTTTTTTCTCCCGGGTTGGGACTTGTCAAAGACGTAGAAGTCCATCTACACAGGAAGCCAGGTGTGTGGCCACGATTTTACCAGCCAAACTCCGTACCCTTCGCTTATAGAGATAAAGTCAATGCGGAGCTCGATCGACTGCTCAACCTTGGAATTATAGAACCAGTGAATATCTCGGAGTGGGCTGCTCCTATCGTTCCTGTACTCAAATCCAATGGATCGATCAGGATTTGTGGAAATTTTAAACTCACGGCCAATCCAGCTACAGCTACTGAACAGTAACCATTACCAAAAATTGACGAGCTATTTTCAAATCTCAACGGAGGAGAAAAATTCACGAAATTGGACTTACGTGACGCTTACAATCAGTTGCCGCTTGACAACGATTCACGTGAGCTAGTTGTTATTAATACTTCTAAAGGTCTTTTTCGCTACAAAAGGTTGCCTTTTGGTGTCTCGTCGGCTTCTGCGATAGTTCAGAGACAGATGGAGGCAATTCTTCAAGGAATATCACGGGTTGCTATCTTTCAAGATGATTTATTATTATCTGAAACAGACAACGAAGAACATTAGCGAACGTTGAATTTGGCCCTTGGTAAACTGAAAGAAGCAGGTATAAAACTACGGAGGGAAAAATGTCACTTCATGGTGAACAAAGTTTGGCTATTTGGGACATCGTTTGGACCGTTTTGGATTGCATCCATCGTTGAAGAACGTCAAACCAATCATGGACGCACCCATACCGACAAACCAACTGGAGTTGCGTTCATTTCTGGGTTTGGTAACCTATTATTCAAAATTCCTTCCAAATATGTCAACTTCTTTAGCACCACTTTACCAGCTGACACATTCGGACATCGAATGGAAGTGGAACAAGGACGCGGCGAAGCTTTCGATTGGGCTAAGACGGTATTAACATCGTCCACAGTGTTGGTTCATTACGATCTCCAGAAGCCTGTCACGCTTGCCTGCGACGCATCGCCGATTGGACTTGGCGCCGTACTGTCTCATATCGAGCCTGATGGAAGCGATAGACCAATTAGTTTTGCATCACGAACCTTGACGAAATCGGAGAAGAATTACAGACAAATTGAGAAGGAGGCTTTGGCATTCCGAGAATATATACTGGGCCAGCATTTTACTTTCTTAATCGATCATAATCCATTAACCGTTCTTTTATCTCCACATAAAGAGTTTTCGACAACTACTGCTGCTCGTATTCAGAGATGGGCAGTTACCGTCGGAGCGTACCACTACGGTATTAAATATCGATCTGGAAAAAGTAATGGAAATGCCGACGAAATGAGCAGAATGCGAATGGCCAGTGAAGCAGATCATGTCGTACAGCCGCAAGAGTACGTTACATGCGCTGAAATCTGGGACGCGATACGAGCCGATCCGAACACATTACTCCTTCTTCAGTATATCCAGGACACTTTGCCTCAAAAGGTTCCAGAAGCTATCAAACCGTTTGCTACTAGAAGCTCAGAACTATCTACATTAAATGGTATAATCCTATGGAACAATCGAGTAGTTATTCCAGATGTCTACAGAAGTACGGTTCTCAAAGAACCTCATGAAGGGCATTTTTCAATCACAAAGACAAAGAGATTAGCAAGGTCAACTGTTTGGTGGCAGGCCATGGACAAGCAATTAGAACACATGGTGGCTTCCTGCACGAAATGTCAAGAAACTGCAGCTATGCCAAAGAAATGCACTTCCAATTGGCCAGAGACGACTCGCCCAATGCAAAGGGTTCATATAGATTACCTGGGTCCGTATGAAAATAAAATGATCTTCGTATTTTTAGATACTTATTCTAACTGGATAGAAGCATTTCCCACCAAGATGACTACGTCAAGCCGAAGTATCGAATTGTTGACAGAAATTTTCTCACGTTACGGCTTCCCAGAATGTCTAGTCAGTGATAATGGCACCACATTTACCAGTGCAGAGTTCTCATCTTTCATGCAGAACAACGGCGTTCGGCATTGGACCATAGCACCATATCATCCATCGTCCAATGGCCATGTGGAAAAAAACGGTAGGAACAGTAAAAAGAGGCCTTCAAAAAGTTAGGGAAGGAACCCTACAAAAACGCACAGCGAACTTATTATTGGCCCATCATCGAATTCCCAACGAGGAGGGATTATCTCCATCAGAGCTTTTCCTAAGAAGATCTCTACGTACTCGTCTTGATCATCTCCGACCTATAGCGACTGAAGTGGAAGTTCAGAAATGAAAACCGTTGAATTCTTCTTTCAAGAAAGATGACAACGTTCGGATTAGAAATTTCGGTAGAGGACCAAAGTGGCATCCAGCAACGATCCTTGAAGCTATCGGGAATACCATGCTGACAGTTTCTACATCTACTGGTGTAACCAGAAGGCATATCAATCAGACGCGTCATCGGCGTCACCATTCAATGCCGAACTTCGAGACGCGGGTTCCGTTAACTAGTCCAAGGGTTAAGATACCTGAAGTTCTTCGACGTTGCCCATCATTTCCAGATGTAAGAACGCCCTTCTTGGAGGCTCCAGCTTGGTCACAAACCGCCAGATGTCAGGATCAACTAGACAAAGCAGACAAAGCATCTCGCGACCAGTAGAACACCCGAATACCGTTATTTTCTTCAACCACAGCGTCAGAGCAGTTGCAAAGAGGAATATCGACAAGAACCAAACGAGCACCGGACCGCCTAGTATATCAATAACTATTTGACCGGAAGATCAAGAAATTCCTTGAGGGAAGGATATTGACGTGGCGTTATCTATGTCTAATAGTTTTTTTAAGTTTATGAAATATGGTAAAATGTATTTTAAGACTTTGTATATAAATGTAATACGTCTTATGAACGACATCATTAAACTGGTTTAACCAAACCGAATCAGTCTGTTCATTTAGTTCTACGATACTTCATAAACTAAACTATTCATTATATACATTAAATAAAGATACATAAGTAAATACAACTGTCTACAAGGGAGTGACGGCGGTTACCTGTGCAGTCTATATATATGTTCAGATAGCCGGTACGCATATAGCGCCCTCTCAAGTCCCATAACAACTGCTAATGGTACTGTTGAAGGCAACTATACTATTTTATTCTGCTGTTGGTAGTGTATTAACCTCTTGATACTCTTTCTTTCGTATGAATCATATTCGCATTAGGGGTAAATGGGGCTGAAGTGACTGTTTGCGACAAAGCGGTGAGTGAGCTTCTATTATTATAATTCCCTCATCACCTCGGTTTATAGAAATAGTAACGAAAATAATATTAAAATAAACCGATCTACAAGGTTAGAGTTTTGAAGACAAATTAAAGCTTTTAAGAATACAGATTCGAGTTATACATGTTAAAGTTAAATATTTAGATGGAGAGTAAATCCTATCCTGCTTGTCACATTTTATAATGTTTTAAACGTCGTACCGTGAATATTATGATTGAAAATAATAAAAGTAATATAAACCAAAGAGAAAGGTTTCTTTTATTCAAGTTTAAAGCACTTCTTTTTTTAGATGGCGCTAGAGTGGAGAACGTTGGCAGGTTTTTTAACTTATTACACCTGTCTAGTAAGCGAAGCATTATTTAGTCTTTGATATACATGTATGCAGTTGGTCAAGTACCATGAACGGGAGTGAAACAATGAGTTTATTTCCGTCAATCAGAAAGCACTTGAATTTAGAGTACAGAGTTCTAAAGTTTCTTGGGGCTTAGTAAAAGTAACGAATAAATCTTCATTAATAATATCTTAGCCTAACATATTTAGCTATACGAATGTAACTTACTTGAGTTGAGAGATTTTTAATAAGGAAACATTCTCAGATTGAATAGGCCTATATAATCTTTTTCGAAAAAATATAATACAGAAAGGAAGTTATTTTAAAAATATTTAAATTTTTTTTATTAAATCGTCAAAGTTTCACAGTTTTGAGCGATTAATTGGCAAAGCGCGACCTTAAATCGACTCTTTGTGCTTAGGGAGGTAATAATTAAATGTAAGGTCTATTTTTAGTCGGATAATGGTCGGCATACCGACCATAAATAGTCCCAAAAGAGGATTTACGGTTTTAGTGTCGAAAAACGTTCGGACGTTTTTAGGTCGGCATTTGATCGTCGACTATAAAGCGACTTTTCGACCGTACCCCGACCCTAAAACGACTTCATGTGCTACAGGGGACTTGGTTTGAAATTCATCTCGTGCATATTTTTCGTAGTCGACTCCATCCTTGTAGCGATGGCAACGGCCTGTTGCAGAGTTAACGTCGCTGGTTCGGTGAGTAATCTGGTTTGAGTGGCTTCGTCTTGAATTCCGCTAACCAAGCGATCTCGTAAAGCATCCTTCAAATTTGCTCCAAAATTGCAGTGTTCAGCCAGTTGTTTTAATTGTGCCAAGTAGGTAGAGACAGATTCTCCAGGTTTACGATCTCGTTTATTAAAGTTATGACGCTCGACTATAGCAGATGGCGGTGGGCAGAAATGATCCTTGAGTGCGTCCTGTAGTTGCGCCAGGGTCCTAGTAGCAGGAGTCTCAGGGCTAAATAAATTCCGTAACAATGCAAACTTGCTTGGACCACTTAACGTTTAAAGTGTCGTATGTCTTTGTACTGTATGTTTTCCCTAAAATTAAGTTAGAAGAAACCACCTTCAAATTTGTTTAGGATTTAGCTATATTATCCCTTTTAATTATGGACTAATCTTCTTTTTCGCGTATTTTATCTTCCCTAAAATTACGCCGGGTGTCTGATTTTGTTTTGACAACGCATTTTTCTGAAAACCTAAAATAAGTAGTCTTTGAAATTTTTAATAAATTTGAATTACGTAGGGAGCATATAAATATCCAATTTTAAAAAAATTCTAAAAATATTTTAACGGTTTTAAAAAGTTTTTTTGGACCGGTATTAGATAGCCTTTGAAACAACCCGTACTGCTTCATCGCTAAACGTCAGTGTATTGCAGTGCGACACTCAAAATTATAATTCCTAATTTATTAAAATATATATATTTTTTTGTATTATATTTGGATTTCTTCAAATAATTGGCTGAACTTTAATTTAGCTTTTATATTTTCTACCATCTTGACTTTTAAGTTTTACCACATGCAGAAAGCATTCTTATTATCGTCTAGCTAAATTAATTTCAGAACTTTTATATTTGCTATCCCCGTACGGGTGTTCAAGCCCAAATGTTTTTCATTAGTGTCTTATTCATTACAAAATTATTTTCTTGTTCGCGAACGTTTCACTACCCAAACAAGTCTCTCAATTTCTATGATATTCACCCCCATTATTCACGTGAGATCCCCGAAGAACAAAACCAGAAAATTGGTCAATTTTGTATCAGTGTCCCTCGGGGTTGCTGAGTGTCAATTGTAGGATGAGTCCGGAGACGAGTAGTCCAGGGTTAATGCAAAAAGGTCGAGATTGTGAACAAAGAGTTCTGGCCAAATACCAGGCAGATTATTAGATGCTTAAATTAAAAGACTTTAAAAAGAGAAGTAGATTTACATCAGCCAACATTGCCCTACGAACGGAATTCAGCTGGAGCCAGTCCATATCCGAAGTCGAAGAGTCCAGGGGGGGGGGGAAGTAAAGTTATTTTGGGGTTTTCCAATGTTTTGATACTAAAAATCATCATTTTTAACACCCACTTAGGACATTAGTACCTAAATTTTATTTATTTGGTTATTTTTAAATTATAAAATTTGATATCGTGGAAAACAGAATACTAAACTATATACTTAAAACTGTTATAATTCTAGTTTATTTAAAGTAGAACACAATAACCAGGTTGGGCCGATTTTGTTTATCTATTCTCGTAGAGGGTGGGACGTGGTAAACAAAGGTGTTTTCTCAAGAAATCGTATGCTTTCGGAGAATAAAAATAAACCGTCAAAATTTCGTAGTAACTGAGGGTATTGCTATTTTATTTTTGAATCCGGTTTGCTGTAAAAATTTAAAAGGTTCTATTGATGTTGGACCAAATCTTTCGTCCATATCCAATAAAAGCATTCGTTTTCTCATTTCGTGAAGAGGGTTTTTTTAAGATGAAAGCTTTAAATTATTGCTATTCTGCGCTTGCTTAGTTACATCCAGGAGCAACAAACACAACACCCCACACAAGGAGAACGCAACCCGTCAAAAGTCGCGAATTTTCTTGTGTACATTTTTCATTAGATAGAAGCTTTAGCGCCTGCTGCCGTCGGAAGGGGTAAATTCGGAAATTGTCTTTCCCCCGCCCGTAAAACGTTCAGCGTAAAGGCTCGTGACGCTCGTCCAATGAAATTCGTACACAACCCTTCGTTAGCGTGTTCAAAGGCTAGCTGCGTTCTCCTGGTGTTTGTTGCTCCTAGGTTAGATGAAGTTGTTTTCACAACCATCTAACTTTGTTTCTCTCAGTTTCCAGAGCCTTTTGGAGTGCAACCCAGTGCATTGATGTTTGCGACGATTTATAATGAATAAATTTGAAATTGATATCATTAACTTATACATTTTACATAATTTAAAGAATTATAATTAATTCAAAATTGTTTGTAAAAAAAGTAATGCTTAAAACTTCAAATGATTTTACTTTATCTGTGATAATAAAGCCTATTACAATTTACAGAAACTGCCTTAAAATCTATAAAGCTTGGTTTTCAAAAGCTCCAGAACGGTATGGTGGCGCTATACCGAGGGGCTAACCTCTCTTAGAAAGTCTGTACACCGGATTACGCTTAGATTAGCACTGCCAAAGGCAGGGACTTCAAAGATAACGCGTAGTCCCATTAGTACTGTCAAAGGTACGGCTCTGTACACCGATTACGCGGAGTGATCAGCCCCTCGCGCTATACTTACTTCTTTCCTATAACGCAAGCAACGGAGGGAGGGGGGGTGAATGAAATTTTCTTAACAGGAAGAAGCTCTCTTTTCCCCCTGGTTGGGCCTCTACTTATTTTCTTTATCTTTGGCTATAACCATCGAAACTTGTTTTACTGGCTGGTACAGTATTTCTTCAATTGAAAGACAGTCGCCATATTGAGCATTTTTTGGTGGAATTTTGATCTTTGGTGCGTTACTCGAGCTTAAAAGAAACTTTTTTCCCCATTAATTTATATCTACGTGGAACACTTCTCTATTTGGATCGAACTTTCTAACACTTACGGTTCTCGCGTTAGTTTTTGGATGACCTTGAAGACATGGTTCAAGGTCATTGAAATTTTTAAACTAAAGACCCTCCATCCTGATGACGATGTGTAGCAAATTGCAGTACTCTAACACGTGTATCTTTAGAGTTATCAGCTCCCGACCCTCGCTGATCAGGTTTAAGCTCCTTGTACTTAAAATGTCACGTGGAACCAACTTTCTAACACTTACGGTTCTCGAGTTAGTTTTTGGATAACCTTGAAGACATGGTTCACTGTCATCGACATTTACGCAGTAGGTTTGCCCCTTTATCTTGTATACGACTTGAAAATTTCGAAATCGTACCTAAAACAGATTTTGAGATATTCACCCTGGTTCTTTTTTTAGTGGACACCCTGTATAGATAAAATATCATGAACTAATGTTATGATACATTTCGTTTCATTTTAATCAAAAATAAGGCAAGTAATTTTTGTTGTTTCATAACATTTCACATAAAATTTCAGAAATATTTATAGTTTTGTATTAAACATTTCAACTTTTGTTGCAGTGAAACGCGTGAAAACTAAATTTACCAAAACTGTAGTAAAATGGTAGTAAATATTTACTGAAATTCAATTTTGACGTACATGTAGTTCGCTTGTAAATGTGATTCTCCTTTTTGATTACTATAAATGTACTGAAACTTTAAGATCCTATCTTTCGGTAGTAGAGTCATAATTGTTTTGGGTTGGTTGGGTTGGTCATGCTCATTGATCAAGTATTGGTGCGTTAATATCGTTTTTTTTTAAATATACGCAACGCGGGTGTGTTACGGGGAAGTTAGAATTGGTTCAAGGGGCTACAAATAATACAGAAATAAGACCTTGACGCTATTTCATGTCCACGTTTTATTTATATTTGCTCATATTAACATAACTATATTACAACACTATATATATATATTTTAAATCTTGTGTCATGACGTGTATACACTTAATTCGCTGATTAACCATTATGGCCATATTTTTCGGCAACATCCACCGCGCACTTCTGTAAATGGAAAAAATAATTTATGAAGTGGGCTAATATATAACATAATTTAAACTATTTCATATTTTTAAGTACGTTTTAGAAATAAAGTGCACATTCGTCTGACTTGACATTTTACAAAATTATTTTTTTTACGAGAAAGTAGATGGAACTTACTACAACCATTTTTCCATTTTCACTTCCCAATATCTAATTGAAATAAAATCATGAAAATCTGGATAAATACACCTCGGAAATATTCTAATATTGATTTAATTCTTAAGGCACAAACAAACTTATAATTGAATTGGTTGAAAATGAGATTGAAATTTTTCATTAAATTTAAAAATTAACAGCTTGACTCATCATTTTTCTATTAAGAATTTCAAGTTTTATTTAAATCCAAAATATTTAAAATAGAATTAATATAGTTTAAAAATTATCGATTTATTGACTGGTTAAAAATTGTAACTTAATTCAATTTTGATATTCAAATTCTTTTTTGCAATTATTTGGTGAACATTGTTTTGAGAGTGATGTAGCTAAATGGAGTAAACCGTGATTTCTAAATATTTTTTATCCCCATTAGACTACTTTGTGAGTTATAGAAATGATTTGGTTGTTAATAAATCTTTTATAAAAAATATAATATGAAATATTACTCACTGGTTTCACCAGTTTACAAGTCTGAAAATGAAAAAAAAAATTATATGGTACTGTAAATTACTATAGAAACTTTCTTAATATTAAAATGTTACTGTGACCCGTATGCATACTATCATAAGTTAATGATACCTCTAAGTAGACAAATAAGCCCTTTCAAGGTGGAATCTTTGTCCAGAAAATGTGATGTCAAATCTTGTCTCTCGATTCCCGCGAAAATGAAAGTTTTGAAAAATATCTCGGACCCACGCCACTGTGCGGTCAAGAATGAAACTATATTGGGCTGAGAGAAATAAACCAATAGCGAAAAAACGTTCTTTGTCCTCTGCGGGGGGAACGAAGTTTCTAAGGGAATACCGAAATTTATCTCTTTTGGGGAAGTTCAAGCTAGCCTCGCACCAAACGGGATTAAAGAAACGTCAGCTTCGGCAGTTCCAAGTCTATGTTAAGGCTAATTTGATACGCAGTACGGAGAGACATATGTCAATTTGGACAAGCATATCCGCCATAGGCAGCATAGCCATTTGTCTACTTAGAGGTATCATTAACTTATGATACTATTAAGAGATTAAGGGAACAGCAAGTGTCATAAATTGTTACCGTTTCATAATGAAAATTACGTTAATTGGTATTTCTGGTGATAAACCCTTGGAACCCTACTTTTTTCATTGCGAAATTTGAATCAGTTGGTTTCATTTTCCAAGGGCATCGTTTAATATTAAAGCGCATTAAAATCTTACTGATATTTTACTACAAGTACTACCATATTAGCCGAAAATAAATTATAATGGATTATTATATTTTCAACCAGCATAGTGTTTTGTTCTGGCTCAAAATAAATCAAATTTAGAATAGAGCCAAGGGAATTTTGTCTTTGTAAACTAGAGTTCAAATCTTCTATTAAGGGGTAGAATACCGTAAAAGCCTCTTTTTCGTTCAAGCTGAACGATTCTGTTTAACAATTACATCCTTGAATTATATTTTTCTTATTAGGCTGGACCTTCCTCTAGTGCTTAAAATAATTTTGATAATTATAATGTTAATAGTTAACGAGATTAAAACGAATTAAAACGTAATAACATAATTATTTTAAAATTTTAAATTGTCAAAATTATTTTAAGCACTAAACAAGAGGCTGTTCTACACTTAAATATTAATTTTATAAGTTAAAATAAAAAATTAAAAGAGTTCAGCTTGAAATAGCGCGAAATTAGACAATGGCCACTGTAGTCTTCCCCCTTAAGGCTCTCAAATATATTCCTTAATAAATATTAAATTTAGTTTTCTTAATTTCATGATTGCCGTGTACGGTTTATTTCAACGCTATGTAACACTTTTGATGAATTACATTTCGATAAATATAATATTTTCTCTTTGACGCCATAAAGATTTATATATTTACGTACATAGAGTGCAAATGTATTTTAAAATGGCTTTTTTTTTTCAATAAGTAAAGTTTTGTTATAGATAAAGCCTTTCGAAGCTATGTGTGTGTTTAAACTAGAGAATGGGAGCCTCAGTGTTATTATTTTTTATTTTAAGACTAAACTATAAAATACAATAAAATGAAGAATAATTATTAGTAAGTTAATGATTTTATTATTATTGCTTTCGGAAAAATTTTGATAAACTCTGCGATGTTTACCTTTAACCTTGATTCTCCATCCTGAAAGAAAAGTAAACTGTTATTTGCAAATGAATATTTTTCTTAAACTTATGATTTTTTAAATTTTTGGGCAATAGCTCATTAGATTTAAGTATTTGTATCGGGATTTAGAAGCTTTCATTGAATTCTTGGATTTATTTAACTTTAATTTGGCCTTTGTTCATATATATTTTAGTTTGAATACTGCAAGGCAAATCAAAAGCTAAACATTTCATGCGATAGACTTAACTTCTGCTCCCAAATGAGTTTGTTCAAACATCATTTTTGGTAATTATAAAATAGATATTCTAAATGTGGTTTTCCAATCTTATATCTAAAACGACGGTTTCTGAACAATCAAAATCTGATGGCGTAGCGAGCTGCTTTTTCTCAGGATGGTCAAATTAATTTCGTGTCACGAGAAGGAGGACTTTCGTGTATCAACACCCAAAGCAAAACCTATTAACTCGACTAACATTTGCGTACACGACAAAAACGTTGGCTGATGTTTAATAAAGAACTATTGATGATAATTTGGATATTTCTGAACGATTTATCTCAGATTTAAATTCATATTCGAAAGCATCTAAAACTTTAAAAATAACCACGAAAATAATTTTTTTAGACTTTCACGTTTTAACGGTTTTACTAATTATATTTTGGTTTAAACAAATCCCACAGGAATACCACTTTCAAACCCTGGGTGTAGTTCACTTTTTTACCGGAGAGAATTCAAACCTTCACATCTTTATTCAATTTCATAAAATAATTAATTACGATAATTGACTGTATAAAGTTTTATAGTCACATTCAACTACATGCCATTCGTTTTAGACGCTTTAATATAAGACGATTCAAATTACCATTTTTAAGTAACAAAAAGTTCTATAAAAGTCTTTACCTTTTTTCTTTCATTCAAGTAAGCATCTCCAATAAGAAACATTTCTTGGCCATTATCATAAGCCTAATAATTAAAAATCGATTAGCATTTTTTATTTCGTGGATTGGGGTGTAACACTGAACGAAAAGCCTATAGAACTTATACCAACATAAGAACGTAAATGAAAGCTAAAATTTTTAATCTTTTAAACTGTATATTTAATTAATAGGTCTATTCCAAAATTGATTGCGTTAAAATTAACTTATCTATATCTTAACATCATAAGGAAATTTTAACTTATAGCGTATTCCATTTGATTACTCGCGATTCGCTCCGAATCTGTCTCTGACGTCATAGATCTCGCCCCAATCGACTAGAGTAAAACCGCAAATGGAACATGTCACTAAGGTATTCCAGCGCTTTGTTGCTTTTCGTCTGCTGTAATTTTAATTTTCGCGTCTTGGTCTGCCATTTTGCCAAAACATCTAAAAGGAACCCGCAAAAATTTGCTCCGATTTCGATCTCGATCCGTTGATCTGACAAAATCGGCAGATCGGTTTTGGACGATCTCAGAGCACCCGAGAGCAGGAAATGGAACACGCGAAACTTGATCGGAGCAGATCCGAGCACGAAAATGGAACATAAATTTTTGATCGGGGCGATCTAGAGCGCTCGAATGCAGTCAAATAGAAAACGCTATTACTAACTTTTATAAATGATCTATTAAATTATCCGAGGAACGTGGGCTTTGGCAATGGCATGCGCTTTCGACTGTTTTTATTTCGCTGTAATACGACCGTTGATCCGACTCGAAGAACCGCCAATTTAAATGTATGCGCTTTAAGGGGTGACATGCCCACTCGTGGCGCTAGGTATCGATATTCGATTCATGGTGTCAGTTAAGGTTTTGGTTTACTTTTCTTTTTTTAACGAAACCGTGAATTGACATCCAAGCTTAGCATAGAGGTAATGCGGTCAAGAAGGTTCTTATTCGTGTCATTTAGGTATTTATTTTTGGAGAAGGAATCAATATGATTTATGTTCTATAGTCTTTTCATAACTACATTTAGGTGGTTTTATTTTCACAAATTATTCGTTTTACAACAACAATAGAAGTGCCTTGATCGGTCCCGCGTATGACGATTGAAGACGTCATCGCTTAAAGTTAAAAAAATCCAAATGATATGACGGGGAACCAAAGACGACTTGTTTCGTTTTTGTTCTGTTGGTTTGTGGGTAAAATTCAAATGTCATTGATTAAATGCTCAGACCGTACCTTTTTTCTATTGATCTAAATTTTAATAGGCTGCCACCAAGCTTATTTAGTTGCATACTTGGACCTTGGTGAACTACTGGTCTTAAAGGCAATTTAGGTAATAATATTTGTTTTCGTAAAGCAGTCTCTTGTTTTGTTTAAATGTTGGAATACAAAATATTTTGTAATTATAAACCACTTAAAACTTACAACTGAATACAATAAAGATGTATTGTAAAATCATACAAACCTCTTTGCATTTTTGAGAGGAAACTAACCGTATTAAACCTGAAATATATGAGAACTACTTAACGCATATTTTTATTGGAAAATAAATAGTAAAAATCCACTGTTATTAGAATGAAAGGTGAGAAGGACAAATACAAAAAAATGATAAGAAAACTTGAACAATCCAATACTATGCAAATCGTCATATGCAAAAACTGGGGTTTTTTGATTAAACGGCATTCAAGAAAAGAAAACACTAAGAATCATTTGATTTGATAATTGTATCGCAGATTCAACGATTTCAAAACTTTTTATGTAGAAACTAAACCCACGGTCATCGTGACAGTCAGTGCCGGATTAGGGCTAGGCCTACTAGGCAGAGGCCTATGGGCCCCCATAGTGTTGTAAGTCGGAAAATTTTCCGGAATATTTTCCGTATTTTTCCGAAAAAAATAAAAATAGGTTTTCATTCCAAGATTAGTCTAATATATTATTTGCAAATTTAAAGAAAGTGGCATTTTCTCCTCATTTTTTCGAATCTGAAAGTAAAACTGAACCTCTAGTTAGTTTAAACTGGTTAACAATGTAACGCTATTAATGTTTTGTAGTATGTTTACTGCTATTAGACATTTTATATCGATAAAAGTTTAAAAACATTAAAAACCCTTGAAAAGTAATTTGCTTCAATTTTTGATTTTTGCGATTTGCGGAAAATTTTCTGGAATTTTATACGCATTTTATTTTTCCAGAAAATTAAGAACACTAGGCCCCCCCACTGATGAAATGAATGGATTTTTCACTGATTTGGTTTAAAAATAATTATTCTCGGGACATGTGAGTTTTCCGTGTTTATGCCTTCCTTACATAGGCCCCCACCATAATCTGCCTAGGGCCTCACCTTCAGTAAATCCGGTACTGGTTACAGTCACGTAAAATCTCCGTTAAGACTCAGAAATAAATTGGCTTAACGAATCGCGTGTTGGTTCGTATAATTGCAAAGCAAGTGGCTTATATTAGCCGACTTTATTATAAATTTCTTTAACGTAGGAGTTAGTTGATTAATACATTTAGATGGAAACCGTTAGCAGTAAAACTCCACAACAATTAAAGCCTCCATACCAAATCATGATACGAAAAAAGAGTCGCTTAGTTCGAAAAAAGCATTATTTAAAGTTTCAGAGTGGGCATTAGCTTTTAACTTCAAATATGTGGAAATTTAAAAAAACACAATCGCAAAATATGCGTTTTTTCATAAACTAAAGAAAGTGCCGCGGAACTCGAAGAATTGTGGGCGATTCACAGCGTGTTGTAAAAAATGCAATCTGTTCTTTGAAAGGGTTTATACAATAAAAACATATTTTTTATCGGTTTTCTCTCAGGTTTTTCTCTATTCCTTGAGTTTAACTGATTAGGTTATACAGGGTGTCTGAAAATATTCGGCATGGACATTTTTCTCGAAGACCACTCATACTAAAAATCTGAAATTTTCAGGATATGTTCTCTAGTAATGGACCTCTTTAATCGGTAAATTTCAGAACATTTTTGTCTACCACCTGCATGTGAAAAATACTTTTTTCAAATCCGAGAAATATTTTCCGATTATTCTGAAATTTACCGATTAAAGAGGTCCACTACTAAGGAACATATCCTGAAAATTTCATATTTTTAGTATGAGTGGTCTTTGAGAAAAATGTCCATGCCGAATATTTTGAGACAACCCTTATATTTTTTAAATTATTTTGCTTGAGAACCTTCATTATTTTACCTTTCCCGCTTTTGTTAACTTAAGATAGAAGAAGGTAACTTTGAAAACTGTCAATCTCTGGAATTGGAAAAACCTATTTAACGAAAGTTACAAAGTTTTAACAATCTAAGTTTCTTTGTATGTAGGTAATTTAAAAATTAAGCGGCCTCTGGCGGAATGTTATTTTATGTGGTTACGCAAAGTGTGGCATTCGGTACATTTTAAACCGGTAATCCGGAAATACTTGACCACTGAAAAGTGCCTTGAGTTTGTTATGGTTCGCGTTTCATATTTATTGCTTAAATAAATAGTTCTTTCGTAATAAATATGTTATTAATCACAAAATTATAGTATTAAATATACACCATTAAATGTATAAATATTTTATAAACAACACAGTGGCCTAAACATGAGCTTTCCCTCATTCTTTGTGATGTGTTTATGCACAACATGTGAAGCTTTATTTTTCTCCTCGATCACATCAATTATTTATGCACGTTATGTTGATGGCATTTTACATTGTTTCCCAAGAATTATGGTGACGATCATATACTCTTAAAATACCTAAATCTGATGCACCCTGAAATAATGCTTACGGTAGAAAAGGAAACCAATAATAAAATAAGTATTTTAGATATTCAGATAACCAAACTCCGTACCAAAACCGTTTTAAAACTATAGTGTATATCGCGAACAATCTTGTCACGCTTATTATAAAAAACAATTCGTGTTAATTAAACCCTAATACATAGAGCTTCAAGAATCTACAGCGATTTTGTGGATATTCTAAATAAAATAAACTTCTTCAAAAGTGTAGTAAGCAGCCGCGTTTTAAGTTCTCAAATTAATCAGAAGTTTTTTAATAATATTAAAAATAAATATAAAATACGATAAACAAACCTTATACCGACAAACGTAAAAGAAAACTCAAATATACCTCATCTCTATCAAATAAAAAATATGATTAATTATGGTAAAGATCGTTTGGTCGATATTTATAAACAGGGTATATAGCAAAGATGGTAATCAAATTTAAAAAGGGAAACAAAACGACTAGCCGAAGATATTGAACATATAAACAGGCTTATCACCTTACAAAACTAAGCATCACACTGTTTTGGAACACTCGCAAATTGTAACCAAACGTATGCGCTTCGAAATGTTAGAGAAATTATATCGAAATATGTAAAAAAACAAACGTTATGAATTTTAATGAGGGCCACATAAAAAGTAAAAGTTGTTTCAATATTGTTATAAAAGATGCAACTCGTATCAAGCCCAGTTCACACTATACAATTAATTGGGCCACTTAATTGAAACCAACTAATTGTAAGCAAGAAAATTTAATAGTGTGAACAGAAAAATTGTAACCATTGTTCCAACTTTTTCTGTTCACGCTGTACAGTTTTCTCGCTTACAATTAGGTGGTTTCAATTAAGTGGCCCAATTAATTGTATAGTGTGAACTGGGCTTCAGTCTTGGTGATGGCACTAACGTTGCCGAATGTAGTCGTCGGTTTCATGTTATTTTTACTAAATTTTAAAACGTTATATTCGAGCAATAATTCGCATTATCGTATTGACTACAATCTTGATATGAAATTAGAAAAAGTTGAAATTTCTGCTAGTGATATAAATGTTTTCGCTTCAAAACAGATGAATCACATACATTTTATTTAAATTTACTTACTGTAATAATTTTTAAAGGTTTCATATTGGTCTACGAACTGCCGACAATCTTCCTCAAAAGACTCACCTCGAACTATTTTCACGCAATTAGCGCAAAAAAATACCAATAATAAAAAGTTTAATTTTATTGTAAACATTTTCCCTGCTATCTTGATTATAGAGCAATCGGAATATGAAAGAACTCAAACAGGACCTGCTTTTATAAAGATAAAATAAACGAAATGGATGAAATGCTACATATAATGTCGGACCCATTGAAAAGGCAACAATTTATCCGCTGTGAAAAAGTTATCCCATTGTTTACGATTTGAAAGGCAAAACATAAATCCACCATAAATTTAGTTGGATTTCATACAGAAATATCATTTATTGTACGCAATGTTTTTGACATTGAAATATTAAATATGCCGTTTCATTTCCCAAAAGACGCAATTTTCTTGGACAGCCCGTGATAATAAATATAAGTGAAAAATTCCCATTTTAGTTTTTAATGTTTATCACCCAATAAATACTCTAGAAACGATCACAAATCTAGATCTTGTAGCTAATATAATATAAGAACAGGCTTCTAAATATCCCTGAAGGAATAAAATAGTACGGCCTTTTGATCTTAAATATTGAATTTAGGGCGTATATAGAGAAAGACATTTTATTTCCAGTAGCTTCAGTAAGGAGAAGAAATCTTGGATAATGTAGTGTTCAGAATTTACTAATTTTCATAATCTCTAACTATTAATAATAATTCCTTACTAAAACGTGCAGGACTAAAATAATAGTAAATTATTTTTTAATGAAACCCTTCAATATAAAAATGGATTTTACTAATTACTAAATATCTATTCCCGTTTCATAAGTAGGAGGTTTATTATGCCAGACGCGAGGTACAAAATCTTCATTCCATTTAAATAGGATCTCTATATTTCCATACAAACTAGTGTACAAAATAAAACTAACAATATTTTAAAACTAAGTTGTTACCGTGTCTTTGTTTAAGTAATAAATTAAACCAAGATAATTCGTGATATATTTAATATAAACGTTAATAAGGAAATATTGAAATACATTTACTAGGATATCATATAAGGGGCCACAGCAGAATTTTTTATTTTAAGGACGAAAATACAAAACTCACAAATCAATTTGTAAATACGAAAGATAGAACCAATAGGCTTTTCTATAAATAAAACTACGCTTGCAGAACTTGTTTTTATGTAGCTCATTCGTCACGAAAAACGTAGAAGTTCAGTTCGTTTATGCTTAAAAACAGGGTCCCTCGTCGAATTTACTCATATGTCCAGGGTTTTTCTTAGTAAAACGTCCTAGATACGTCACCCGTGACGCAGCAGCAACATCGAAACTAGAAGGCAAATGTTATATTATAGAAAGGCCTATTGTTTGGAAAATAAGGACAAATCGTTCTCTAACTATATCATTGGTCCCAATTTTTTCTATCGAATTCCCACGATAACAAGGAATGACGTTTAACGGGTATAACTTTCTAAGTTTCTACCCGATCTTAGCTCTTTCGACGTGCTTTTAGTCCAACCAATTTAGGGTTCAATACGAACGTAAATATAAAGATAAAACTTTGACCTTGTTTAAACGAAAGGGTATTTTCTTAAAAATGACACAGTAAATTAACGCGGTAATCTCCAGACTTTTAAATATTGGGAAATATTTCCCAAATAATTATGCGGTTCTTTAAGTACGTGATTAAAAAATCACGGGTCTCTTTCCCCGCGAGAGATGATAGAGGCGAGACATTTTGCCACATTAAAGTACTAGCATTTCGGTGAAAATAGAGTTGTACCTAAAATGAACTGTTAAAGACTTTTACCGCGTTCTGTTCCGGGAAATGGTGTGAAATGATCTCCAAACCTGATGAAATTGATCACAATTTGTACATTTGTTTCAAAATAGGGTGATGTTATAACCCTAGGAGGGGTTATACAACCACCGTGTCTGTCTGTGGGTCTGTCTGTCAGGCCTGCGAACGCGTTCGCATTTTCGGGTCAAAGGGTAATCACTGCGTACGCAGTTTCTTGGCTCACTGCGTACGCAGTCGAATAGCCGTTTTAGCAGTTTAAAGGTTGGCAAAACCACCGTGTGACGGTAAGCGTTAACGGATAAATTAGCGATTGCGTTGAGTTTGGTTGGTTGGTTTTTTTTTTCGTTAACGCCCACCGTCGCGCCGGTTGTCATGGGTGTGTTTTTCCAAAACCCGAGACCACCTATTTGACAGGCGGACGTTCTACCACAGAACCACCGACACTCAATACGCTTGATCGGAAATTAGACCTTCAGCTTTATCGGAAGCGTATTTAATAGAGTATGAAATTTTGGTTTAATTGGTATAGAACAAGATTTCGTGTAAGATTTAAATTATTGCATCGAAGAAATTCTAATTTAGCGATTTCTCTATTGATTAAAAACAAATGCGCCAACCAGGTATTGAACCCAGGCCTTCACTCGTTTTACACAACTATCCAAATTTAATGATGCTTGGTCCTTTTAATACCACATTAAAACAATTCCTGAAAAGTCCAAATTGGGGAAAGCCTGTGCAGATTTAGAGAGAAGTTTAAACAATTGCGGAAAAAAGTAACATATCTGGTTGTGAATTGAATGAGGAATTTTTACGCCTGAATCCATGGTCAAAAGGGCTTGTATAAGTTCTTCAACTTATTTACCAAAATGGTTAGCAGGATATATTCCCGAACGTGTCGACAGCACTTCGATTTTTGCTAACAATTTATGTAACTGTCGCTAAACGTGAACGAAGTTCCAGTAAACTTATTAAAACTTATATACGTTCAACCATCTTGCAATTTTGTCCATAGAAAGTGGTTTTACCCAAGACTTGAATAATTCTGACTTCATAAAAAAATTGCAAGTGAAAAAGCGAGGAAGGTGGCAGTCTGGGCCTTTTAGTTAATTTTTTATTTTCATTTGTTTCGGTTATAAATTAATATACGATGTGAATTTAACGTTCTACTGTTATTATTTCTTATCCATACTATTACTACACTAATCTTTCGTAGGTCTGAGTTATTATTAATATAGATAAATGGATGTTATCTTCAGTCTGTATATACAGTTTAATCACGAAAAAGCGATTGCATAAGGGGGGGGCACCACAATGTGATCTCGAACCACCTGAAAAACGTGCTAGAGCCGCCACTGTAATTAACAAATAAAATATTAAATTATGTGAATTTATAAATTTGGAGCTATGTCACAATGTAGGTTGTGGACATCATTACCACTTCTGCGTCGAATTAAACGATGGATTTATCTACATCAGAATATCAGTTTGAGCTCAGTCTACCTTTTGAATATTCAAGCAATATACTCCTGCTCAGCTTCTTCTGCATTTCTTGCATTCCCTCTTTCTTCTTGTTCCGTAGAAACAATTGGATATCCTCCGTCTCGGATAGCCCTTTTTTTTACTCTCAGCTGCTCATCAACCCTTGCACAAAAATCAAAGACGTTTTTAGATTAGAGATATACAGGGTGTTACGAATAAGAGTACCGAAACTTTCTATATACATTCTATGGGTCTCTATGAGTAAAAAATGTCTAATAAACATGGGTTCTAAATTGCTTCGTTTCAGAGATATGGGCTCCCAAAAAACTACCCAAAAAACCGGATATAGCCTTAAATCTGGCAAACAATATTCTTCCTTGAACCAAATTGTTTTCATGAAACTATCAATTGTTTTTTTATCCGTGAGGCGAGAAACTTTAATAACAAGTGGCAAAAGTTCATTAATGTCCTTTTAGAAGTAAAATGAGTTTGAAGACAAAGCCATTATGCAACATAAGCTTTTCAACCACTATGTTCTGACCATATTTTTCTTCCTTTTTGGATTACAATTAAGATATAACTCTTTTCACAGTTTGATAAATCACCGGAAACCATCAAGTTCTATAACAAATCTGAAAGAAATTTTAAAATTTCTACTGCCCTTCAACCAAAGTCGGTTGTACTCACAAGGTCCTTCCATTTTCCAGAATTCCGTACAGATAGCTTAAATTGCTGTAACGTTAATATTGGAAAAAAGGACTACTTCACGACAGCGACCAACCTACAATTCCTAGTCAAAATTTCCAATACGAGGGAACTACTATAGAAATTGCAAAAGCCAAAGGTTTGAATGTGACTTTACTAGTTCCATCCTGGGCGGCTTGGACTAGCAACGACTAACAAACTAACACCAATGCTTAGGAAAGTTAGGAAAGATGGGTGTAGCTTTCTCTGTACTAAGTTATCTCCTCCATGACCCTCCTTTGAATTTTCACCACCATTGAAATATTTCTGTTGATGTCACTGACAGTTGTTTTATTTTGACAGACCAACTTTCATCGAAATACAAATCTGCGTGCTTAAAGCATGAGAATAATTATAATATCTGTGTTTTTTTCTCGTAATTCAATCCGGTTGTTCAAGTTCCACTTTGATATAGGCCTATTTTAAGAAAGTACGCAAAATTGTTTTTTTCAATACGTGATTAATCTTTTTTTCTGTAAATTATTATTTGATTGAAGCTCCCATCGGGGTGCGTCTTTCCAAAATTTATCTCTCGTGCTATCCACTGGGCCATTTTCCCGGTCACTTACTCTTTGTAATTTCGTCTATTTTAAAAACAGTTTCTAGTACGAATACGAGTTTGACAGCGTGAACCGATGGGAGAAGGAATGCGATTGGTAGCGCGAGCCCTAGAGGCTCTGTGAGTGCAAGCGAGGGAAAAGATAAAATAATGTGCTAGAGCTATGTTGAATAACGTTCTCACCGTAATTAATACCTTGAGTAGAAGGAAAGTGAGGGTGTGGCATATTAAAATCTTTGGTGTAATGACTCGTGGGTCACTACTGCTAAAGGCTCTCAATATTTTGCTCGAGATTTATGAAATTTCATGATCTTTTCCTATTACAAATATTATTTTTCGGTCTGAGAGAATTAAATGTTCCAATAAACGTTTCTGCCATGGTCTAAGTTCTATATCTTTGTTTATTCGTTTAGGGGTTTTCATTTGTTCCACCCAAGCACTTGTAAAATTTCCAAAGAGATGCGATGGTAGTTCAGATCGAGCAACGGCCTCTGCGCGGACTCGTTGTTTATCAATTTCCGCTTCTACTTTGCCTAAGTTTACTTTGTGAGGGTTTAGACTGCAACGTCTAATATGTCGACTCAGTTGCGATTTAAACGATTTATTGCACGTTGTACACGATGTACGTTTACATTTATGGGTTCTTAATCTATAGCTACGTATTCGTTTCTCGCAACTTGGACACTGAATATATTTGTTTCGACCCATTTGGAATATATTCAAAGGAGGCAAAACACGTACGTTTTACTCGAACCGAGTCTATTCGTAATCTGAATGTTGTCAATATAAAAAACATCATATGCTTTATTTAAATATAAAGGATAAACACTGCTTAGGTTAAGGATAGAGTGAAATGGAATATTTAAGTAAATAAGCATAAATTTCAGAGGGCCTTTTCATCCAAAATATCTAAAACGGCAAGTACATTCTCGATAAATATACAAGTTCTTTGGAATAAGAGACGTTTTTATCAAAGATAAGCCACGTTTATAGCTTATTGTCATTAGTTCCATAACAAGAACCACGTTGTAACGTGATAATGGCTACCCCTATCGAGAATTTTCGGCACTAAGAAATTTTACGTTCCAATGTATTATACGGGTTTTGACAGATTGATATTTTAAATATCCGTGAAACGTAAATTTATCAAGATAAGAAATGGCATACAATGAGATTAGATAACTAGATAACGATCATTGATAATAAAATTCTAATCGTGAATCGCTATACCTGTAAATCTAACTTATATTTTTTTACTAATAATAAAAATATTTAAGAAACATGCTAATTTTTTAACATATATAAGACATTTTTTTGTTAAACGCTATTTCTTTTAGTTAAACACTAGTATCAATTTCTGAACAAACTCTTTCAGTTTATTTTAGTTTATTTTTAATATCAAAATAGTGTATTAGATTTTATATATAAAAAATAATTATTTATGTAAATATTAGTTATGAAATATATATAGTAGAAATGTTAATATAAAATAATAGAGGACGTGTGAATATAAAAATAGTAAACTTAACGTTGTTTTTGTTTAATTCCAGATTTTTTTAGGTATATGTTCATATTATAGCCGTCCTCAGGTTATCTATATAAAATCAAATGGTTGTATAAAAAAATGATACGAAATAATAATAAAATTGTTGATTTAAAACAGAAAAGGTATGTCTGTCGAATGTTTGAGTTTTCTTAAATTTATATCATATACATTTCTACATGGTTTTATTTCATTGTAATAAAGTCTCAAACACTTATGAATAGATAATTGTATAATTGATTTACACATTATTAGAGATAGAAATTTAGTCTTAGCAATTTACACTTTGCCTGTTTCTGAGGCCCGAGGTTTGCTTTTAAAACATCAATGTAATTAAGTTAAAAATATAAACTCAATGCATCTAATTAAATTATTTTTAACTGAATTGAAAACCTTGATATATTTTTTAAACTGTGTTTTTATGTTATACAATTTCAAATGCAGGTATTGTTTACAGTACAAATGCATAATTTAATAAAGCAATTCTAATTTTAATACTTATATTTAATGAAATAGGAAAAATGTATTTCTAAAACCCTATTTTGTAACTCAAAAGGAACTTAAAGAAACTGAAAGAGTCTCACATGGAATTGGGACTAGTGGGTAGCCATTATCACGTTACAATGTGGTTTTTGTTATGGAACCAATGACAATAAACTATAAACTTGGCTTATCTTTGAAAAAAAAACGTCTTTTATTCCCCAAGAACATGTATATTTATCGAGAATGTACTAGCTCTATTAGATATTTTGGAGGAAGGACGAACAAAAATTTATGATTGTTTACGAAATTAATTAGCGTATTTAAAAAAAAACATTTATTCTTAACAAATGCATTCATGTTAGGATATGATTTATGGAAAATGTACTTACATGGGTTAGGCTTAGAAATTTAGTCTTAGCTATTTACACTTTACAGGTTTTTAGGTCTAGCTTTAATTTTTTACGTATTGGAAAATGTATTTCAGCGTATTATAGTAAAATTTTAGTCTTAACAAAGTCCACCAGTTAGGAAATGGTTTATGGATAGTAAAATATTTATAAATACTAAAGACAGAACCAGAAACTAGGAGATCAGAGGAAAAGAACCAACGCGATCGAAAATAATAATAATAATAATAAAGCATTTAAATACGTTTTGCGTTCTTTATTGCATACTATTACCATATTTTAATTTGGGCTTACTATATTTAGAACCATCCAAATTAATTAATATTTTCATGTCTTTTTGTTGAAACACTTCTACAGGCGCACATAGGTCCAAAATAGGCGTAAATAGGACTAAAATAGATTAACGTACTTAAAATGAACTGGTAAAAAACCAGTAAGCATCGAATATATTTCCAAATTAATTAATATTTTCATACAATAAACTATAAACTTGGCTTATCTTTGATAAAAAAAAACGTCTCTTATTCCCAAGAACTGGTTTATTTTTCGAGAATATGCTAGCTCGATTAGATCTAATGGTGGTAAGACACCCTAACATTTATGCATAGGGGCTCGTGACGTACCGATTCTCACGTGACTCGTTCATTTTTCCGTGCGCGTAAGATTTAGTAGCATTATATGTATAACGTTTTTCGATTAGGATTTATAATCAATGAACTTTATCTTCTAGTAATACAAATTCATTATCTCCCCTTTTTTATCATGTTAAGTTTACGTTTCAAGGTCTTTCAAATTTCTGTAAGTCAAGACCAAACACAGAATTTAATAGTACCAAAATTATAGATACAGGGTAACCATAATTACGTTACAACGTGGTTTTTGTTATGGTTCCAATTACAATAAACTATAAACTTGGCTTATCTTTGATAAAAAAAAACGTCTCTTACTCCCAAGAACTGGTTTATTTTTCGAGAATGTGCTATGGTTCTTAAAATATTACAATCTAGCAACAGTCTTACCACATACTTCACAGATAAACTTATGTTTATCACCGTGTACTTCTCTAACAAGCCGATTTAAATTTGATTTGATAGAAAAACTTTTCGCGCACGTAGGACACGTATACTGAGCTTTAGGCATCTTGAATATAGCTACCGAAATTAACCGTGGAATGACCTCCTACAACGCTATACAACCCCTTTTTTAGGATATTCAAGTATCATTTGAGAATGATACGTTTCTCATACTTAAAATATTCGTTTTAAGAAATACTCGTGAGGTAGGTTCAAGTGCCAAGCGTACTACAATGATAATAAAATGAAGTTTAAAAATATTTCCATTCTACTTTAACAACAAATATTCCATGACGTCAAAACACTCAAATTCAAATTTACCGCGCCCCAATCCGCGCACGTTAACCGCGTCCCATATTCCATGACGTCAAAACACTCTTAAATTCAAATTAACCGCGTCCCCCGGAGAATCCGCGCACGCGCCGTCTAGGTTATCACTTTTTAGATCATTTCAACTTATTCCGTACGATAAAACTTGATAAGATATACGTTCAAGTATCTTTCCAGCTAAGCGGAGATAAATAAACAAGTTGGGCCTGAACACAATATGTTGATATGTGGGAAAACCAATCGTCGCGAGAAATATCATAAATACATTGACTTTTCGACGATTTTACACCCATTTAACCCCTGAAATCCTGGATCCTCGATCCTCGATCCTAGGACCGATGCCACACCCTCACTTTCCTTCTACTCAAGGTATTAATTTACGGTGAGAACGTTATTCAACATAGCTCTAGCACATTATTTTATCTTTTCCCTCGCTTGCACTCACAGAGCCTCTAGGGCTCGCGCTACCAATCGCATTCCTTCTCCCATCGGTTCACGCTGTCAAACTCGTATTCGTACTAGAAACTGTTTTTAAAATAGACGAAATTACAAAGAGTAAGTGACCGGGAAAATGGCCCAGTGGATAGCACGAGAGATAAATTTTGGAAAGAGGCACCCCGATGGGAGCTTCAATCAAATAATAATTTACAGAAAAAAAGATTAATCACGTATTGAAAAAAACAATTTTGCGTACTTTCTTAAAATAGGCCTATATCAAAGTGGAACTTGAACAACCGGATTGAATTACGAGAAAAAAACACAGATATTATAATTATTCTCATGCTTTAAGCACGCAGATTTGTATTTCGATGAAAGTTGGTCTGTCAAAATAAAACAACTGTCAGTGACATCAACAGAAATATTTCAATGGTGGTGAAAATTCAAAGGAGGGTCATGGAGGAGATAACTTAGTACAGAGAAAGCTACACCCATCTTTCCTAACTTTCCTAAGCATTGGTGTTAGTTTGTTAGTCGTTGCTAGTCCAAGCCGCCCAGGATGGAACTAGTAAAGTCACATTCAAACCTTTGGCTTTTGCAATTTCTATAGTAGTTCCCTCGTATTGGAAATTTTGACTAGGAATTGTAGGTTGGTCGCTGTCGTGAAGTAGTCCTTTTTTCCAATATTAACGTTACAGCAATTTAAGCTATCTGTACGGAATTCTGGAAAATGGAAGGACCTTGTGAGTACAACCGACTTTGGTTGAAGGGCAGTAGAAATTTTAAAATTTCTTTCAGATTTGTTATAGAACTTGATGGTTTCCGGTGATTTATCAAACTGTGAAAAGAGTTATATCTTAATTGTAATCCAAAAAGGAAGAAAAATATGGTCAGAACATAGTGGTTGAAAAGCTTATGTTGCATAATGGCTTTGTCTTCAAACTCATTTTACTTCTAAAAGGACATTAATGAACTTTTGCCACTTGTTATTAAAGTTTCTCGCCTCACGGATAAAAAAACAATTGATAGTTTCATGAAAACAATTTGGTTCAAGGAAGAATATTGTTTGCCAGATTTAAGGCTATATCCGGTTTTTTGGGTAGTTTTTTGGGAGCCCATATCTCTGAAACGAAGCAATTTAGAACCCATGTTTATTAAACATTTTTTACTCATAGAGACCCATAGAATGTATATAGAAAGTTTCGGTACTCTTATTCGTAACACCCTGTATATCTCTAATCTAAAAACGTCTTTGATTTTTGTGCAAGGGTTGATGAGCAGCTGAGAGTAAAAAAAAGGGCTATCCGAGACGGAGGATATCCAATTGTTTCTACGGAACAAGAAGAAAGAGGGAATGCAAGAAATGCAGAAGAAGCTGAGCAGGAGTATATTGCTTGAATATTCAAAAGGTAGACTGAGCTCAAACTGATATTCTGATGTAGATAAATCCATCGTTTAATTCGACGCAGAAGTGGTAATGATGTCCACAACCTACATTGTGACATAGCTCCAAATATATAAATTCACATAATTTAATATTTTATTTGTTAATTACAGTGGCGGCTCTAGCACGTTTTTCAGGTGGTTCGAGATCACATTGTGGTGCCCCCCCCCTTATGCAATCGCTTTTTCGTGATTAAACTGTACATACAGACTGAAGATAACATCCATTTATCTATATTAATAATAACTCAGACCTACGAAAGATTAGTGTAGTAATAGTATGGATAAGAAATAATAACAGTAGAACGTTAAATTCACATCGTATATTAATTTATAACCGAAACAAATGAAAATAAAAAATTAACTAAAAGGCCCAGACTGCCACCTTCCTTGCTTTTTCACTTGCAATTTTTTTATGAAGTCAGAATTATTCAAGTCTTGGGTAAAACCACTTTCTATGGACAAAATTGCAAGATGGTTGAACGTATATAAGTTTTAATAAGTTTACTGGAACTTCGTTCGCGTTTAGCGACAGTTACATAAATTGTTAGCAAAAATCGAAGTGCTGTCGACACGTTCGGGAATATATCCTGCTAACCATTTTGGTAAATAAGTTGAAGAACTTATACAAGCCCTTTTGACCATGGATTCAGGCGTAAAAATTCCTCATTCAAATCACAACCAGATATGTTACTTTTTTCCGCAATTGTTTAAACTTCTCTCTAAATCTGCACAGGCTTTTCCCAATTTGGACTTTTCAGGAATTGTTTTAATGTGGTATTAAAAGGACCAAGCATCATTAAATTTGGATAGTTGTGTAAAACGAGTGACGGCCTGGGTTCAATACCTGGTTGGCGCATTTGTTTTTAATCAATAGAGAAATCGCTAAATTAGAATTTCTTCGATGCAATAATTTAAATCTTACACGAAATCTTGTTCTATACCAATTAAACCAAAATTTCATACTCTATTAAATACGCTTCCGATAAAGCTGAAGGTCTAATTTCCGATCAAGCGTATTGAGTGTCGGTGGTTCTGTGGTAGAACGTCCGCCTGTCAAATAGGCGGTCTCGGGTTTTGGAAAAACACACCCATGACAACCGGCGCGACGGTGGGCGTTAACGAAAAAAAAACAACCAACCAAACTCAACGCAATCGCAAATTTATCCGTTAACGCTTACCGTCACACGGTGGTTTTGCCAACCTTTAAACTGCTAAAACGGCTATTCGACTGCGTACGCAGTGAGCCAAGAAACTGCGTACGCAGTGATTACCCTTTGCCCCGAAAATGCGAACACGTTCGCAGGCCTGACAGACAGACCCACAGACAGACACGGTGGTTGTATAACCCCGCCTAGGGTACAAAGTCCCCTCGGAGAGGTAAAAACTGGAAGCTACTGGACTTTATCTAGGGATCCTTGTTCGCAATTATCAAGATAAAATCACCCTATTTTGAAACAAATGTACAAATTGTGATCAATTTCATCAGGTTTGGAGATCATTTCACACCATTTGCCGGAACAGAACGCGGTAAAATTCTTTAACAGTTCATTTTAGGTACAACTCTATTTTCACCGAAATGCTAGTACTTTAATGTGACAAAATGTCTCGCCTCTATCATCTCTCGCACGGAAAGAGACTCGTGATTTTTTAATCACGTACTTAAAGAACCGCATAATTATTTGGGAAATATTTCCCAATATTTAAAAGTCTGGAGATTACCGCGTTAATTTACTGTGTCATTTTTAAGAAAATACCCTTTCGTTTAAACAAGGTCAAAGTTTTATCTTTATATTTACGTTCGTATTGAACCCTAAATTGGTTGGACTAAAAGCACGTCGAAAGAGCTAAGATCGGGTAGAAACTTAGAAAGTTATACCCGTTAAACGTCATTCCTTGTTATCGTGGGAATTCGATAGAAAAAATTGGGACCAATGATATAGTTAGAGAACGATTTGTCCTTATTTTCCAAACAATAGGCCTTTCTATAATATAACATTTGCCTTCTAGTTTCGATGTTGCTGCTGCGTCACGGGTGACGTATCTAGGACGTTTTACTAAGAAAAACCCTGGACATATGAGTAAATTCGACGAGGGACCCTGTTTTTAAGCATAAACGAACTGAACTTCTACGTTTTTCGTGACGAATGAGCTACATAAAAACAAGTTCTGCAAGCGTAGTTTTATTTATAGAAAAGCCTATTGGTTCTATCTTTCGTATTTACAAATTGATTTGTGAGTTTTGTATTTTCGTCCTTAAAATAAAAAATTCTGCTGTGGCCCCTTATATGATATCCTAGTAAATGTATTTCAATATTTCCTTATTAACGTTTATATTAAATATATCACGAATTATCTTGGTTTAATTTATTACTTAAACAAAGACACGGTAACAACTTAGTTTTAAAATATTGTTAGTTTTATTTTGTACACTAGTTTGTATGGAAATATAGAGATCCTATTTAAATGGAATGAAGATTTTGTACCTCGCGTCTGGCATAATAAACCTCCTACTTATGAAACGGGAATAGATATTTAGTAATTAGTAAAATCCATTTTTATATTGAAGGGTTTCATTAAAAAATAATTTACTATTATTTTAGTCCTGCACGTTTTAGTAAGGAATTATTATTAATAGTTAGAGATTATGAAAATTAGTAAATTCTGAACACTACATTCTCCAAGATTTCTTCTCCTTACTGAAGCTACTGGAAATAAAATGTCTTTCTCTATATACGCCCTAAATTCAATATTTAAGATCAAAAGGCCGTACTATTTTATTCCTTCAGGGATATTTAGAAGCCTGTTCTTATATTATATTAGCTACAAGATCTAGATTTGTGATCGTTTCTAGAGTATTTATTGGGTGATAAACATTAAAAACTAAAATGGGAATTTTTCACTTATATTTATTATCACGGGCTGTCCAAGAAAATTGCGTCTTTTGGGAAATGAAACGGCATATTTAATATTTCAATGTCAAAAACATTGCGTACAATAAATGATATTTCTGTATGAAATCCAACTAAATTTATGGTGGATTTATGTTTTGCCTTTCAAATCGTAAACAATGGGATAACTTTTTCACAGCGGATAAATTGTTGCCTTTTCAATGGGTCCGACATTATATGAAGCATTTCATCCATTTCGTTTATTTTATCTTTATAAAAGCAGGTCCTGTTTGAGTTCTTTCATATTCCGATTGCTCTATAATCAAGATAGCAGGGAAAATGTTTACATTAAAATTAAACTTTTTATTATTAGTATTTTTTTGCGCTAATTGCGTGAAAATAGTTCGAGGTGAGTCTTTGGAGGAAGATTGTCGGCAGTTCGTAGACCAATATGAAACCTTTAAAAATTATTACAGTAAGTAAATTTAAATAAAATGTATGTGATTCATCTGTTTTGAAGCGAAAACATTTATATCACTAGCAGAAATTTCCACTTTTTCTAATTTCATATCAAGATTGTTGTCAATACGATAATGCGAATTATTGCTCGAATATAACGTTTTAAAATTTAGTAAAAATAACATGAAACCGACGACTACATTCGGCAACGTTAGTGCCATCACCAAGACTGAAGCCCAGTTCACACTATACAATTAATTGGGCCACTTAATTGAAACCACCTAATTAAAAATATGAAATTTTCAGGATATGTTCCTTAGTAATGGACCTCTTTAATCGGTAAATTTCAGAATAATCGGAAAATATTTCTCGGATTTGAAAAAAGTATTTTTCACCGGCAGGTGGTAGACAAAAATGTTCTGAAATTTACCGATTAAAGAGGTCCATTACTAGAGAACATATCCTGAAAATTTCAGATTTTTAGTATGAGTGGTCTTCGAGAAAAATGCCCATGCCGAATATTTTCAGACACCCTGTATAACCTAATCAGTTAAACTCAAGGAATAGAGAAAAACCTGAGAGAAAACCGATAAAAAATATGTTTTTATTGTATAAACCCTTTCAAAGAACAGATTGCATTTTTTACAACACGCTGTGAATCGCCCACAATTCTTCGAGTTCCGCGGCACTTTCTTTAGTTTATGAAAAAACGCATATTTTGCGATTGTGTTTTTTTAAATTTCCACATATTTGAAGTTAAAAGCTAATGCCCACTCTGAAACTTTAAATAATGCTTTTTTCGAACTAAGCGACTCTTTTTTCGTATCATGATTTGGTATGGAGGCTTTAATTGTTGTGGAGTTTTACTGCTAACGGTTTCCATCTAAATGTATTAATCAACTAACTCCTACGTTAAAGAAATTTATAATAAAGTCGGCTAATATAAGCCACTTGCTTTGCAATTATACGAACCAACACGCGATTCGTTAAGCCAATTTATTTCTGAGTCTTAACGGAGATATTACGTGACTGTAACCAGTACCGGATTTACTGAAGGTGGGGGCCTATGTAAGGAAGGCATAAACACGGAAAACTCACATGTCCCGAGAATAATGATTTTTAAACTAAATCAGTGAAAAATCCATTCATTGCATCAGTGGTGGGGGCCTAGTGTTCTTAATTTTCCGGAAAAATAAAATGCGGATAAAATTCCAGAAAATTTTCCGCAAATCGGAAAAATAAAAAATTGAAACAAATTACTTTTTAAGGGTTTTTAATGTTTTTAAACTTTTATCGATATAAAATGTCTAATAGCAGTAAACATACTACAAAACATTAATAGCGTTACATTGTTAACCAGTTTAAACTAACTAGAGGTTCAGTTTTACTTTCAGATTCGAAAAAAATGAGGAGAAAATGCCACTTTATTTAAATTTGCAAATAATATATTAGACTAATCATGGAATGAAAACCTATTTTATTTTTTTCGGAAAAATACGGAAAATATTCCGGAAAAAAAGGACTCGGTCATTTTCCGGAAAATTTTCCGACTTACAACACTATGAGGGCCCATAGGCCTCTGCCTAGTAGGCCTAGCCCCAATCCGGCACTGACTGTCACGATGACCGTGGGCTTAGTTTCTACATAAAAAGGTTTGAAATCGTTGAATCTGCGATACAATTATTAAATCAAATGATTCTTAGTGTTTTCTTTTCTTGAATGCCTTTTAATCAAAAAATCCCAGTTTTTGCATATGACGATTTTCATAGTATTGGATTGGTCAAGTTTTCTTATCAATGTTTTGTATTTGTCCTTCTCACCTTTCATTCTAATAACAGTGGATTTTTACTATTTATTTTCCAATAAAAATATGCGTTAAGTAGTTCTCATATATTTCAGGTTTAATACGGTTAGTTTCCTCTCAAAAATGCAAAGAGGTTTGTATGATTTTACAATACATCTTTATTGTATTCAGTTGTAAGTTTTAAGTGGTTTATAATTACAAAATATTTTGTATTCCAACATTTAAACAAAACAAGAGACTGCTTTACGAAAACAAATATTATTACCTAAATTGCCTTTAAGACCAGTAGTTCACCAAGGTCCAAGTATGCAACTAAATAAGCTTGGTGGCAGCCTATTAAAATTTAGATCAATAGAAAAAAGATACGGTCTGAGCATTTAATCAATGACATTTGAATTTTACCCACAAACCAACAGAACAAAAACGAAACAAGTCATTAGGATTTTTTTTTTTAACTTTAAGCGATGACGTCTCGCATCGTCATACGCGGGACCGATCAAGGCACTCTTATCCCGATAACATCCTTATATTGTTGTTGTAAAACGAATAATTTGTGAAAATAAAACCACCTAAATGTAGTTATGAAAAGACTATAGAACATAAACCATATTGATTCTTTATCCAAAAAAATACCTAAATGACACGAATAAGAACCTTTTTTTCCGCATTAAATCTTTGCTTTGCTTGGATGTCAATTCACGGTTTCGTTATAATAATTTTCATTACTATTATTTTATGTGTAAACATAAATTATAAGAAAAAAAGAGGTTTAAAAAAAGAAAAGTAAACAAAAACCTTAACTGACACCATGAATAGCGCGCATAAAATACATACAGTGAAATTGGCGGTTCTTCGGTCGTATTACAGCGAAATAAAAACAGTCTAAAGCGCCGTTTCTCGGATAATTTAATAGATCGTTTATAAAAGTTAATAACTTCAAATTTCCTTACGATATTAAGATATAGATAAGTTAATTATAACGCAATCAATTTTGGAATAGACCTATTAATTAAATATACAGTTTAAAAGATTAAACATTTTAGCTTTCATTTACGTTCTTATGTTGGTATAAGTTCTATAGGCTTTTCGTTCAGTGTTACACCCCAATCCACGAAATAAAAAATGCTAATCGATTTTTAATTATTAGGCTTATGATAATGGCCAAGAAATGTTTCTTATTGGAGATGCTTACTTGAATGAAAGAAAAAAGGTAAAGACTTGTGTACAACTTTTTGTAAGATAAACATCGTAATTTGAGTCGTTTTATATTAAAGCGTCTAAAACGAATGGCTTGTAGTCGAATGTGACTATAAAACTTTATACAGTCAATTATCGTAATTAATTATTTTATATGAAGGTTTGACTTCTCTCCGTTAAAAAAGTGAACTACACCCAGGGTTTGAAAGTTGTATTCCTGTGGGATGTGTTTAAACCAAAATATAATTAGTGAAACCGTTAAAACGTGAAAGTCTAAAAAAAAATTATTTTCGTGGTTATTTTTAAAGTTTTAGATGCTTTCAAATATGAATTTAAATCGGAGATAAATCGTTCAGAAATATCCAAATTATCATCAATAGTTCTTTATTAAACATCAGCCAACGTTTTTGTCGTGTACGCAAATGTTAGTCGAGTTAATAGGTTTTGCTTTGGGTGTTGAGACACGAAAGTCCTCCTTCTCGTGACACGAAATTAATTTGACCATCCTGAGAAAAAGCAGCTCGCTACGCCATCAGATTTTGATTGTTCAGAAACCGTCGTTTTAGATATAAGATTGGAAAACCACATTTAGAATATCTATTTTATAATTACCAAAAATGATGTTTGAACAAACTCATTTGGGAGCAGAAGTTAAGTCTATCGCATGAAATGTTTAGCTTTTGATTTGCCTTGCAGTATTCAAACTAAAATATATATGAACAAAGGCCAAATTAAAGTTAAATAAATCCAAGAATTCAATGAAAGCTTCTAAATCCCGATACAAATACTTAAATCTAATGAGCTAATGCCCAAAAGTTGAAAAAATCGTAAGTTTATGAAAAATATTCATTTGTAAATAACAGTTTACTTTTCTTTCAGGATGGAGAATCAAGGTCAAAGGTAAACATCGCAGAGTTTATCAAAATTTTTCCGAAAGCAATAATAATAAAATCATTAACTTACTAATAATTATTCTTCATTTTATTATATTTTATAGTTTAGTCTTGAAATAAAAATTAATAACACTGAGGCTCCCATTCTCTAGTTTAAACACACACCTAGCTTCCAAAGGCTTTATCTATAACAAAACTTTACTTATTGAAAAAAAGCCATTTTAAAATACATTTGCAGTCTATGTAAATATATAAATCTTTATGGCGTCAAAGAGAAAATATTATATTTATCGAAATGTAATTCATCAAAAATGTTACATAGCGTTGAAATAAACCGTACACGGCAATAATGAAATTAAGAAAACTAAATTTAATATTTATTAAGGAATATATTTGAGAGCCTTAAGGGGGAAGACTACAGTTGCCATTGTCTAATTTCGCGCTATTTCAAGCTGAACTCTTTTAATTTTTATTTTAACTTATAAAATTAATATTTAAGTGTAGAACAGCCTCTTGTTTAGGGCTAAAACAATTTTGACAATTTAAAATTTTAATATAATTATGTTATTACGTTTTAATTCGTTTTTATCTCGTTAACTATTAACATTATAATTATCAAAATTATTTTAAGCACTAGAGGAAGGTCCAGCCTAATAAGAAAAATATAATTCAAGGATGTAATTGTTAAACAGAATCGTTCAGCTTGAACGAAAAAGAGGCTTTTACTGTATTCTACCCCTTAATAGAAGATTTGAACTCTAGTTTACAAAGACAAAATTCCCTTGGCTCTATTCTAAATTTGATTTATTTTGAGCCAGAACAAAACACTATGCTGACTGAAAATATAATAATCCATTATAATTTATTTTCGGCTAATATGGTAGTACTTGTAGTAAAATATCAGTAAGATTTTAATGCACTTTAATATTAAACGATGCCCTTATAAAATGAAACCAACTGATTCAAATTTCGCAATGAAAAAAGTAGGGTTCCAAGGGTTTATCACCAGAAATACCAATTAACGTAATTTTCATTATGAAACGGTAACAATTTATGACACTTGCTGTTCCCTTAATCTCTTAATAGTATCATAAGTTAATGATACCTCTAAGTAGACAAATGGCTATGCTGCCTATGGCGGATATGCTTGTCCAAATTGACCTATGTCTCTCCGTACTGCGTATCAAAGCAGCCTTAACATAGACTTGGAACTGCCGAAGCTGACGTTTCTTTAATCCCGTTTGGTGCGAGGCTAGCTTGAACTTCCCCAAAAGAGATAAATTTCGGTATTCCCTTAGAAACTTCGTTCCCCCCGCAGAGGACAAAGAACGTTTTTTCGCTATTGGTTTATTTCTCTCAGCCCAATATAGTTTCATTCTTGACCGCACAGTGGCGTGGGTCATAGATATTTTTCAAAACTTTCATTTTCGCGGGAATCGAGAGACAAGATTTGACATCACATTTTCTGGACAAAGATTCCACCTTGAAAGGGCTTATTTGTCTACTTAGAGGTATCATTAACTTATGATAGTATGCATACGGGTCACAGTAACATTTTAATATTAAGAAAGTTTCTATAGTAATTTACAGTACCATATAATTTTTTTTTTCATTTTCAGACTTGTAAACTGGTGAAACCAGTGAGTAATATTTCATATTATATTTTTTATAAAAGATTTATTAACAACCAAATCATTTCTATAACTCACAAAGTAGTCTAATGGGGATAAAAAATATTTAGAAATCACGGTTTACTCCATTTAGCTACATCACTCTCAAAACAATGTTCACCAAATAATCGCAAAAAAGAATTTAAATATCAAAATTGAATTAAGTTACAATTTTTAACCAGTCAATAAATCGATAATTTTGAAACTATATTAATTCTATTTTAAATATTTTGGATTTAAATAAAACTTGAAATTCTTAATAGAAAAATGATGAGTCAAGCTGTTAATTTTTAACTTTAATGAAAAATTTCAATCTCATTTTCAACCAATTCAATTATAAGTTTGTTTGTGCCTAAAGAATTAAATCAATATTATAATATTTCCGAGGTGTATTTATCCAGATTTTCATGATTTTATTTCAATTAGATATTGGGAAGTGAAAATGGAAAAATGGTTGTAGTAAGTTCCATCTACTTTCTCGTAAAAAATATAATTTTGTAAAATGTTAAGTCAGACGAATGTGCACTTTATTTCTAAAACGTACTTAAAAATATGAAATAGTTTAAATTATGTTATATATTAGCCCACTTCATAAATTATTTTTTCCATTTACAGAAGTGCGCGGTGGATGTTGCCGAAAAATATGGCCATAATGGTTAATCAGCGAATTAAGTGTATACACGTCATGACACAAGATTTAAAATATATATATAGTGTTGTAATATAGTTATGTTAATATGAGCAAATATAAATAAAACGTGCACATGAAATAGCGTCAAGGTCTTATTTCTGTATTATTTGTAGCCCCTTGAACCAATTCTAACTTCCCCGTAACACACCCGCGTTGCGTATATAAAAAAAAAATACGATATTAACGCACCAAAGCAGACCCCCAATACTTGATCAATGAGCATGACCAACCCAACCAACCAAAAACAATTATGACTCTACTACCGAAAGATAGGATCTTAAAGTTTCAGTACATTTATAGTAATCAAAAAGGAGAATCACATTTACTAGCGAACTACATGTACGTCAAAATTGAATTTCAGTAAATATTTACTACCATTTTACTACAGTTTTGGTAAATTTAGTTTTCACGCGTTTCACTGCAACAAAAGTTGAAATGTTTAATACAAAACTATAAATATTTCTGAAATTTTATGTGAAATGTTATGAAACAACAAAAATTACTTGCCTTATTTTTGATTAAAATGAAACGAAATGTATCATAACATTAGTTCATGATATTTTATCTATGCAGGGTGTCCACTAAAAAAAGAACCAGGGTGAATATCTCAAAATCTGTTTTAGGTACGATTTCGAAATTTTCAAGTCGTATACAAGATAAAGGGGCAAACCTACTGCGTAAATGTCGATGACATTGAACCATGTCTTCAAGGTTATCCAAAAACTAACTCGAGAACCGTAAGTGTTAGAAAGTTGAATCCACGTGACATTTTAAGTACAAGGAGCTTAAACCTGATCAGATTTGACCAATAGGAAGCCGAGAAATGCTAGATGAAAAACAAGAAGGTCATTAAGTTGATAACGTGTCGAAAGCGAGGGTCGGGAGCTGATAACTCTAAAGATACACGTGTTAGAGTACTGCAATTTGCTACACATCGTCATCAGGATGGAGGGTCTTTAGTTTAAAAATTTCAATGACCTTGAACCATGTCTTCAAGGTCATCCAAAAACTAACGCGAGAACCGTAAGTGTTAGAAAGTTCGATCCAAATAGAGAAGTGTTCCACGTAGATATAAATTAATGGGGAAAAAAGTTTCTTTTAAGCTCGAGTAACGCACCAAAGATCAAAATTCCACCAAAAAATGCTCAATATGGCGACTGTCCCAAAAAAGGATTTACGGTTTTAGTGTCGAAAAACGTTCGGACGTTTTTAGGTCGGCATTTGATCGTCGACTATAAAGCGACTTTTCGACCGTACCCCGACCCTAAAACGACTTCATGTGCTACAGGGGACTTGGTTTGAAATTCATCTCGTGCATATTTTTCGTAGTCGACTCCATCCTTGTAGCGATGGCAACGGCCTGTTGCAGAGTTAACGTCGCTGGTTCGGTGAGTAATCTGGTTTGAGTGGCTTCGTCTTGAATTCCGCTAACCAAGCGATCTCGTAAAGCATCCTTCAAATTTGCTCCAAAATTGCAGTGTTCAGCCAGTTGTTTTAATTGTGCCAAGTAGGTAGAGACAGATTCTCCAGGTTTACGATCTCGTTTATTCAAGTTATGACGCTCGACTATAGCAGATGGCGGTGGGCAGAAATGATCCTTGAGTGCGTCCTGTAGTTGCGCCAGGGTCCTAGTAGCAGGAGTCTCAGGGCTAAATAAATTCCGTAACAATGCATACTTGCTTGGACCCAGTAATGAAATGAAGGTGGCTTTCATTTTTTCGTCGTCAGTAATATCGTTTGCAATGAAGTAGTATCCCATACGCTCGTAGTATACAGTCCATGTCTCCGTGCTCTCATCAAACTGTTCAAAACGTCCCACTAAAGGCATCTTGGGTTTGCACGTTGTAGCTTCTTGGCAATTTGAGTAACGAAACCGACTTCCTTTTAATTATAGAACTGTGTGATTAAATCCTACCCCCGTCGCCATTGAAGTATCGTAGAACTAAATGAACAGACTGATTCGGTTTGGTTAAACCAGTTTAATGATGTCGTTCGTAAGACGTATTACATTTATATACAAAGTCTTAAAACAAATTTTACCATATTTCATAAACATAAAAAAAATATTAGACATAGATAACGCCACGTCCGTTTATAACTTGTCTCTTTACTCCATCTAAGTAAACATGGTGTCAGAAGTGGCTGGGGGAAAGGTAATTGCGTAATTAGCACACGACCAAGATTACTTTTCTCCAAGCAACAATCGCCAAGGCCCACAGAGGCCCGTCAAGCAGACTACCGGCTTCCGGTCACGTGACCACCTCAATCCAAGATGGAAGCCCACGGCCCATTTCTAAAACCGATGTGTATGAAAGGAAACATGGCGCAAAATTTTTACGATTTTAGAGAACACTATGAAGATTATCTGATATTTATCAATCTGAAAGAAAAGAGCGACGAGTTCAAAGTCGCCCTATTACGATCCTGCATGGGGGAGGAGTGCAAGAAAATAATGAAAAGTCTACCAATATCAGAGGAGGATCTTAAACAGGATAGTAAAATTTTTGATGTATTAAAAGCCTATTTTAAACCAAAAGTAAATGTTCTATATGAACGATCATTATTCCTGGCAGCTCATCAGTTACCGTTAGAAACAATTGATCAATTCTATGTACGGCTACGTCAGCTGGTAAGAGACTGTAACTACTCCACAGCTATGGCAGATTAATTTTTCGGGATAAATTAGTTTTATATACCACTGATCTAAAGACCCGAGACAAATTGTATCGCGAAAAAGATTTAGTTACCACAACACAGGCGCTACATGCCCTTCGAATAAGTGGGCAGGCTAGAGCTCAACTGAAACAGTTGGACACCAAGGCCATCCGCACAGTAAACACTTCAACCACCACACCAGAAGAAGAGTCAGAGGCAGTTCATCAAGTACAAAAATTACGTACGCAACAACGGAGAGGAAGATTCCAAGCTCCATATAGAGGGAGCTATCCACGGGGCAGTTTTAATTCAAGCAGTCCCCAAGTTCGAGGAGGTTGGAACGGACAGCATGGATCTCGTGGGTGCAAATATTGCAAAAGTGATCAATACCAGGCCAACAGACAGAAAGACTGCCCAGCCTATGGAAAACCATGTGATTATTGTCAAACGTTACACCACAATCGAGCAGCCTGTGAGAAACTTCAGCGGGAAAGCATGCACCCCAAGACGTTTTTCGGTTAAATACAGATTCATGAACTATATATTCCACCTACGACGTGACGGTGTCAAATTGACACGGGAGCTACATATAATATCATATTGTATTATGATTACTGTGTGAATAAACAACATGGGAATCATTCGCTCTTTCCATCAACGACAAAATTGCGGTTATATGGCGGCACGATGTAACATCCAATGAGGGAATGCACCCTTAACTGTTCAATCGGAAATAAGCATCTTATCAGATTCCAAATCTTACAGGGTCGGGCAAACCCTCTACTGTCAGCAAACACCTCTACCGCTTTGGGACTGGTGACTATCCACAACATCAACCAAGCCGAAGCAGTATCTTCACCAGACAGGCAAATCTTTGACCCGGTAAACCAAGGTAGAGACGCAGCCATGACAACTACAGCAAACTTCCCGTCAGTATTCGAGGGCCTCAGCTGTATATGTGAGCCCTATCGAATAGAGCTCGATCCAAATGCCATACCGGTTCAACATGCACCCAGAAGAGTTCCTGTAGCGCTTTTAGATCCTCTAAAAAAATTACTAGAGCTGACACAGTGAGGCGTCATCGAAAAAGTCACGAAACCCACGGCATGGATAAGTAGCTTGGTGTTGCTGCACAGGAAGGATAAGCTCCGAATCTGCCTGGACCCCCATGATCTGAATAAAGCAGTGCAACGTCCCAAGTACCAAATGCCCACATTGGACTACGTTTTGCCTCGACTTAAAGGAGCCAAATTATTTTCTGTCCTAGATGCAAAAGACGGATTCCATCGGGTGGAGCTTAGTGAAGAAAGCTCTATCCTGACAACATTTTGGACCCCATTTGAGCAATGTAAATACAAGAGAGTTCCATTTCGTCTATGCTCAGCGCCAGAGGAATTTCAGCGGTGACTCTTAGAACTTATTGAAGTTCTAGACGGCGTGGAGTATGTCGCCGATGACATAATAGTCACAGGATGAGGCGAGACACCCGAAGAATATATAAAAGACCATAATAACAATCTGAGCACCCTACTTCGAAGAGCCCAAGATAGGAAGCTGGTTCTGAACAAAAAAAACTTCGTTTGGCAATGACGGAGGTAACATATATGGGCCATGTGATCACTGAGAAAGACATCCGACCAGATCCTGCAAAAGTAAGAGCAATAATACGGATGCTACCACTAACGAATAAAAAGAGGATACAACGTTTCCTGGGAAGTGTAAACTACTTGGCCCGCTTCTTACCGTCAATGTCCACCATCAGCGAACCGCTACGAGGGCTAATGGAAAACGACGTTGTTTTCACATGGCAGCAGGCGCAGATCACAGCCTTTGAGCAATTGAAGACACTTATTTCACAAGCACCAGTACTGGCATATAATGATGTCACAAAAGAAGCCACAATCCAGTGAGAACTTACACTCAAGGATGAGGTTCTTTAACAATTGAAGAAGGTTGCAGCAACAGGCTGGCCAATGAGTAGAGCCCAAGTTTCACCAGAAATCAGAGGCTACTGGGTCAGTCGTGGCGAAATTGTGTTTCTACATAAAGGACAGAGGATAATTATATCACAAGCAATCAAACAATACATCCTTAAGCGAATTTACTAGAGTCCTCTAGGCGCAGAGGCGACAACCCGAAAGGCAAAAGACGTCATATTTTGGCTAGGTATGGCGGCGGAAATTATTTATTATCTTAGTCATTGCTGTGCCTGCAACACCTTTATAGCTAAACAGCGCCAGGAGCCACTGAAGCCGTTCGAGATACCAGTACGACCCAGGAAGATGATTGGTCAGGATTTATTTACCTGGAATGGGATAAACTACTTGATAACAGTAGACTACTACAGTTTCTACTGGGAGATGGATGTTTTGAAGTCTACCACATCCTCGGCACTAGTACTGGCAACAAAACAACATTTCGCCCGTCACAGTCTACCGCAAGTTCTGGTAACAGACAATGGTAGAAACTTCATTAGTCAGAAGTTTGATAAGTGTGCACGCCAATGGGGGATCACTCATATTACCACCTCACCGTATCATAGCCAGTCCAATGGGAAAGCAGAATCCGCAATGAAGGTTGCAAAACGGCTGGTAAAAAAGCTATTTACACTAAACAGGATATTGGCCTCGCTATCATGGAATAGAGGAACAGACCGCAGGAAGATGGTACAAGCCCCTCACAGAAATTTTTTTCCAGACGTACGCAAGGCCAATGTCAAACTCTCTGCTAATGCCACAAGTCGTTCAAGCCCCAGTAGCAATTGTCGCCTGCCCGACGGCGCCGATTTTCGGTTGTGCCGACTGTCTGACGGCGACTATTTCGTAGCCAAAATACAGCCGGGAAACTATTCTTTTGACTGGTACTATGCCCGCCCGAATTAGAGTCGGGTAAACTATTTTTACGGCAAGAAATTACTTTCCGACTAACAATGGGTAGGTATTACGACTCAATATTGCAATGATACCCAACTCCATTTCGGATTCATAACCGACCCGTTTCGGATTCATGCCCGACCCCGTTACGGATTAATACCCGACCCCGTTTCGGATTCATACCCGACCGCGTTTCGGATTCATACCCGACCCGGTTTCGGATTCATACCCGACCCTGTTTCGGATACCCACCCGACCCCGTTTTGGTCTCATACCCGACCCCGTTACGGATTCATACCCGACCCCGTTTCGGATTCATACCCGACCCTGTTTCGGATACCCACCCGACCCCGTTTCGGTCTCATACCCGACCCCGTTTCGGATTCATACCCGACCCCGTTACGGAGTCATACCCAACATGAACTCTTTGGAATATTAAGATGTCTCTAGACGTATAATTCTGGTATGCACCTATAAAAACGTATTATATTAATACATCCAGAATTAAAACAGTGCAATATAATCAAAATTCAAAATTTTTGCCAGAGATTCCAACAGTAGACCGCTTTCACCCTTTTTGGGGCTCATCAGTACTGTGCAGGAACTCTGTATGAACTCGGAAATCTGCCGATATCAGTAAAACTAATATACATTCAGAGTGTCATATATGTGAGCTGTCCATAGCAATTTATAGTGAAATTCTTCACCAATTATTGCATGGCGGTCGCTATTTAACAGACATCTTTTACGCTCGGGCTTCCGTTGAATTCCAACATTAAGATATTTCTATCAAAATTAAAAAATTTTAAATTTTTTAATTATGTTCAGATTTCCAACATTTCGGTAATCAGGCCCGAAACAAGTATACCACTGACAGTTATTTGAACAGTCGGCCAATTGTAATTTTTACCGTCTACAAAGAGACCTTTAATGCAACGGTGGGCCGACTGTCGGTAATCAGGCCCGAAACAAGTATATCACCGACAGTTATTTGAAGAGTCGGCCAATTGTAATTTTTACCGTCTACAAAGAGACCTTTAATGCAACGGTCGGCCGACTGTCGGTAATCAGGCCCGAAACAAGTATACCACCGACAGTTATTTGAGCAGTCGGCCAATTGTAATATTTACTGTCTACAAACTTTGAACTCTTACCCGACACATGGACTCTTAACCAACTGTATTTCGGCACCTATGTACTACTGGGGAGGTATCCCGGAGAACATCGCACAGAAACAGCGCGGCGTAAGATTAAACAATCCTATGATAGAGGAACATTTGAACTACCAACCCTGGTGCTCGGGTAACAAGTGCGAGTCGATTACTACAAATCTCATGCTCCCTGGACAGAGGCAATAGTCATTAAACAAGTCGGTCCCCAATAGTATCCAGTGAAAACAAGCAAAGGCTCATTGTTTAGAAGAAACAGAATATTTCTTTGAGCAACTCCAGATAGTACAGTTCGGAAGTCACTAGATCACCAAATTTGCCAATACCAAGGTCCGAACCCAGCACAGGGAATGCGGGAGCAAATGACAACCCCTCTGTTACAGACATTGCATAGCCCGAGAGATCAGAGCATCCAACATACACCACGTTGGACCCGTTTACCAAGGGAGAAAGGACGAGAGTACGAACAGCGTGAACTCCAGGAACCAGCCAAGGAAAGGAGTGAGAAGGAGACGGAGATCAGTTATCCGCAACAAAGGGATGTCCAACCGAAGGAGAAGGCTATCATCCAACCTCAACAGATGGATGTACAACCACATCAGAGGGATATACAATAGTAACAACCGCAGCTGTTCAATATCGAAGTAACCAACAGAGAAATCCACAAAGAACAATTACCCAAGGTCCAAGCAACGAAGACACAATATGACCAAACCACACAGCTGGATGTGCGTGTACGACTCCAAACGCCCACTGAAGAACACCTACCCCGCCTGAGACCCAGTACAGATGGGACCAGTTAAAAAATAAATAAGACTTAAAGGGGGAGATGTTATGGGACTTGACAGTTGGCGCTATATGCATATCGGCTATCTGAACATTATATATATAGACTGCACAGGCAACTACCGTCACTCCCTTGACGAATTACTATGTAGACAGTTGTATTTACTTATGTATCTTTATTTAATGTATATAATAAATAGTTTAGTTTATAACTTGTCTCTTTACTCCATCTAAGTAAACAGTAGTCTTAAACGAAGCAAGAACTATAGCAGTGCAATTATTCAAAGTAGTCTTAAACCTCGTCTTAAATAGTTAGGACTGCTTTTGCCGCTTTCTCTAGCCTCATTACGTGACTAGCCTTCTTCACTGAACAACTTGCTAAAAGGAACTAAACTGGAATGTCTGTTAAAATATGTAATACTTTAAAAAACGTCTTTAACGGGGATTTGGGCTTTCCGTAATTGTCGAAATCAAGTAGTTAATTTAAAGGTCAAATGTTAGCTCGTGGAAAATAAAGCAACAGGATGTGGAAAATATAGGGTATCATATAATGAACAATTAACAATAATCAGCTAAACCAAAGTGATCTAGCGACGATAAATGCCTTAGACAAGTAATTGCTGCTTATTTCGATTGCGCACTCTCACTGTTTCTCGCTAGTGCGAGTTTTTACTTTTCGCTTTTCTTGCCTTTTGTGGAAAACACTCCTCTAGTTCCTAATACAATAAAATAGTTTCTTGCTATAACGGGAGCCTTCTCTTAGCGATAAGGGCTCTTAAGGTTCTGTTGAGTCTTAATTTTATTTTAGCTTAGAAGGCTATCGTCCGCGACTTTTTTAATGTCGTTCCGTTTATGGAATCTATTACTTAACTTCAAATTCAGTAACTTTGTTACTAAATGTTGTAATGAGCCTTCGGTGAGTCGCAAACCGCTAATCTTAACAATACGGAAAACGAATAAAATATAATATAAAATAATAAAATCAAATATTTACGTGAAGATACATTTTATTGTTAATAGTGCCAAACAATTTCACAAGGACATTAATTACCTTGAAATAACAAGTTTCCAAAATGTATAATTACTTTTTATACCCTTCTAAAAACATTTTGGTATTGCCGTTACAAAAATCAATTCGCCTAACGATAAAAATGCATATTACAGAGAAGATCAATTTTAAACAAAGCACTAACGAAATTTAATTAAAGCGAGAATATTTTATTGAAATTTTTAATATTCAATGATCATATATTTTAATCCTAGTAATTTTTTTTCCACTTACAGAGGTTTTTTAGCAGCGAAGAATATCAGAAACTGGCGTGGTTTTGGGTGCGTTTAATTTAAAACATAAAATTGAAAACATCATTTTGTATTTAGAGGCTGCACCATTTCGGAATCGGTTTAAAGATTCACAATTCAATATGAAAAAAGATTTATTTTCTTTAACTCTTCCAATGGTTGGTGAAAATAAAATAGAACAATTAAAATCTAAATATAAACTTTCTGTTTAAAGAAAAATAATTAATTTTTTAAACACCTTCAATTTCTTGATTGATTAATAAGCTTAATATTCTAGTAGATTTCACAATTCTAAAATTATAATTATTAAAAAGACAAGAAAGTTGGTTTTGTTTTAAGAAATATAATTTTTCCATTTTTTTCCGCAATTTATATAAACAATATATGACAAGCCATTTAACAATTTCAAAATCGGCCTTTTTTTTACAAGGCCCTTAATAAAGGAAATCAAAATTTCGATTTGTCATAGAATGAACGAGAAAAGCTAAATAAAAATATTTAACAAAGAAAATGAGGAAGAATTAGCGTTTAAATGGGTTATTATCACAAAGATATAAACTTTAACAATTTCTTAAATTTAATTAAAAAATAATCGGGGTTTTTTATAATAATTAAATCTAAAAATTTCAAAATTATTTTTTTATCATTAAAAACCACTATTTGGCCCTCATATTTTAATTTCAGACGAACTCAAAAGAAATTAAGAAACACAAATGGTGCGATAAAATAACACTAAATTATTGTATAAAATAATCCATTGATATAATAAACATTTTATAGGTTTTTAACGGGTATCATATATTTTATTTACATTTTGTTGACATCTAAATGGACTTGACTTAGTGTAAAGATTTTTACCAGGGATGCACATAATGTGGCGGGTCTTGAGAAGGTGACCATCTATTCCGCGGGTGATAGATATACTTTGGCCACGGATTTACATATTACTGAGTATCCCCAGGTTTGCGTGACCTTTACAGCTTCTCACCCTGAGGACGAGAGAACTGAATTGTCCCACACGTCCGTGTGAATGTAAGAGTGAGAAAATACAATGAATGGTGTGTGGAGGTGAGGAGGGGTTTCTCAATTACCAATATGCGGTTTGATTTCATTGCCGCGACCACATAAGTCGCTTTTTTCAATTGAATTCGGTTTCAATTTGCGTTAATTGCTTTCGTGGTTATGTACTTGAACGACAACAAATAGGAACCACAAGACTTTATTGTAAATTGGAAATTTCAATGCAAGGTTTAAAAACTGATTTAAATTTACACTGAAGGGTTGTCTTTTGTTCTGAATTTAGCTAAATATAAAATGTTTTCATCCCTATTGCGTGTTCGATACTGAATTACTCTTGTCAGGAACTTAATTCAAAGTTAAAACTATTTTCTGAAAATTAAATGCAAATTATCTTTTGATATCTGTTCTTTCACTATTTATAATTAGGAAATCAGTTACTTTCAACGCTAGTTATACTAACTGAAGTATAAAATGAAAACCTCTACTGGAAAAATGCCGTTAGGGGCGATCTTTAATAACTGACAATCTCAAACTTCATAGCATGAAGGGCTTTCCACCACCCTCCCACGCATTATAACCCATTCACCTAAATTTCTGGCTTTAAAAATTTTTGATAATTGGGAATAAGCCTAGCTGATTATAATTATAATTGAAATTTTGCATCTCGAAATGTTTTAAAATTGTTTAAAACTTTGTCCTTGCGTTACAGGGAAAAGCATACTCAGTATCAAAGTAGCGGTAAAATTAAATTTACTCTAAAAATTCAATCGATTTAGTTCTTTGTGTTTCTAGATTGAAAATGTCTATGCACTTTAAAACTACTTCGAGCAGAAGGATGCCCATTGAGGCAATTAGAAACCAGAACCAGTAGTAGAATGCCATTGATAGATCGTCCATGGTCAGATCTTTTACCTCTTCCTCCGGCTTTGTCCATTTTACGGCCTCCATTATTCGTTTATATTTGAGTGTGGAATAATCTGCGGACTTCGTTTCTAACAAGGCATAGACCCTACAAACAATCAATAATTGAAATTAAAAAGATTTAGAGCACGATAAATATTCCATCAAAGAACAAGGTGAGTAAGCCAAATGACATTACTGAAAGCTAAGCTAGTATGAGTAAAATATGTTTTGTATTACTCCAGTTAAATTACATTTAATATGGAAAAGTAGGTGATCAAATATAAAATTTTCGAAAAAGGTTTCATCGTTAACAGATATAAATTATATCAAATGGGGTTGGAAAGACCTTAAACGCACAGTAGTGTATTTGCATATAGTCTTAACAAAAATTCGGAGATTTTTCAGTGCGTTATATTAAATATACTCAACCTACTATATTAATAATTTTCAAGCCGACACCACCTATTTCCGGTTGGTAGTTAAACCACCATTAGCAAGTATCCATTAACGTACCATAAGAATATGGGAGGCCCGCGATTCAATACCCGTCCTCGCAAACTTTGTAGCGAAAGTTCGTCTGCTTCGATATTTCGAGTAACTCACTCCTGCCATCTATGATAAACCCGCGCTAATACACGACCTTGACATATTATTTTTTGAGTAATTCAAAATGGAACTGACCAAAAAAAGAACTACGCGTAGAAATGTTAAAAAGAAAATGAAATCAAAAGCAACTATTGAAGGAAATTAAAATAAATAGAAGACTAACTTACGTATAAAATAAGAGATAATGTTTTAAAAAAATTATCTCTTATTGAAGGAAATACTATTTATTTAACCAATATTAAAGAGGTAGAGTTTTACGAGATTTAAATATATTTTTAAGTGATGAAAAGTTCCTGAATCAAAACGAATACTGCCAATTGCTGAAGGCCTACATCATTTAAACCCATTTGGGCAGATATTTGCTTTTTCCGCCATATTAACGAAATGGGAAAAAAAAATAAAACGCCAGATTCTAACGCCTGAGTGAGCTGTGTACGTGGTGTGAAAATTGCAGACGAATTTTCGTTACAAAGTTTGCGAGGCTAAAGCTATGCTCCAATATTCTTATGGTACCTAAATGGATTATTGCCATTAGGCATTATTATCATAATATTTTTAAAATACAGGTTTTAATTTTTTTGTCATTCAGGCTATAAGTAATAGACATCAAAACCAAAGAAGTGGAAATATATTGACAAATTATGCGAATTTTAATGAAAAACCAGTTAAGAAAAAATAATGTAAAAAAACATAACATTTTAAAGAAAACCTTTAAGAACCAGATAAAATAGGAAAATAAAATAAGGAACATATTAAGTCAATAAAGACACTGAGCATTCGTTACCATCTTGGAAGATGGTCTTTAAACTATTAAAACTAGTATTTAAGCTATAATTTTATAAACTTATAAGTTGCAATGTTTGACCACTAGACCATTTGAATAAATGATAAAATACGAGAATAAGTAGATAAGTCCACATTTAAAAGGAATAAAAAAGGTAGAACCCTAAACAAATTTGAAGAAATTTAAGAACTTACCAATATTCCTCCATTAAATTTAATTTTAATTTAATTTTCATTAATCCAAAAAATAATTTAAAAAATTAGAACGTTTTATAAATTTTCTGTCTAGATATATTTAGGAAGGAAAATCTGACATATATAACGCGTTACCCGTGATGTGAATATGATGACTCATCTTAATTTTTATGCGCTCAATCAGGATAAAATCCGTTATCAAATCCGGTCTCCGTGTTCTTTGTAAAATACACCGTCGCATTGAAGCTATTTTTCTTCACGCACACCAATCATGCCGAAAAATGGAAAGTACGGAGCTTCATTTACCCCAAGGAACCGTTAGTCTGTTGGTTTCAAACTAAACTTCGGTTTCCCCTTCCATAAACTTGTCTAGGTTAACGATAATAGTTAGTGAAGGGAGCTGTTGGCTCGATCTCGTGGCATGCAGGGCTTGCCACCACCCTCCTACGCATTGTAACCCGGCCACCTGAATTAAAGGCTTCAAAAGTCGCATGATGACTTAGGCCTAAGGTGTTGCCTTGGGTATTAGCCTAGCTGATTATGATTATGATTAATAGCGTGTTACGGCGAAGGTCAGGCGTAGATTCTTAATTACAATGCGTGTCTTTGAGCAGATTCCGGTAAACTATAGGTATGTTGAAAGAAATGACTCTTCCAGGTAAAAGAGATGCGGATGTGAAGTAAGTATGTGGTAATAGAACTGTAAAGGTTTTGCATACATGTTTGGAAACGTAATTATTTTCAACGTGAATTATATGTTTTGGTAATATATTATTTTTAGATGTAAAAGGGGAATTATATACAAATATAGCTTTTCAAAGATTCTCCTGATGGTACCCAGAGAATCGAGCATGGTTATAGTGAGATTTTCGATGAAAAATGTTCTTAGGCGAATTCTAAGTCAAAATGCTGCGCATAGTTAAAAAAATAGTTTAAAGACTGCCCGACTTGACATTCAACCACCAGAGGGCATTCTAGATCGTTACGACCACAGCACATGCAGTTTCAAAGCGAACGGTAACAGAGATATTTTTGGAAAAACATTTTATAAAATATATATTTTATGAGCTACAAAAAAGATCCTATGCAATTAAGCCGTACGAGATGACGCTGACTTTATGATTATCGAAACAGCTCTGGAAGAGTCCTTAACAAATCAAAGTAAAACATCAGCTTTGGAATTATTAGAAAAAAGAGAAGATTAATAAGTTGCAGCTCAAGTTTTCAAACAACCTTCAGTTTCTCATGAATCGCTTGCTTCCAATGGAAAATGCAGCTAAAGAGCACTTATTTCGAGTGTATTATCAAGTTCAGAAGTGGTTAGATAATGTATTAAATCCTACAGTTTGGGGATAAATAAAGATAATCTTTTACAACCAAAAACATATTCGCAACCGCCGTCTCCGGAATGCCTTTTGAACATGATTTTTTGTAACTGTTTAAAAGGATGCAGACCATTATGTGGTTGTCGAAAGCTTAGACTTCACTGTTCATCAGTTTGCGGTAATTGTCACGGGCAATCAAGGCCAAATTGTGAACCAGTAGAAATAGATTCAAAAAGAAGAGAAGAGCGATAAGAAAATAGACAATCCCGCAGAAAATGAAATCGAAGAACAAGATGAAAATGAAATCGAAGAACAAGATGAAAATGAAGTCGAAGAACAAGATGAAAATGAAATCGAAGAACAAGATGAAAATGAAATCGAAGAACAAGATGAAAATGAAATCGAAGAACAAGATGAAAATGAAGTCGAAGAACAAGATGAAAATGAAATCGAAGAACAAGATGAAAATGAAGTCGAAGAACAAGATGAAAATGAAATCGAAGAACAAGATGAAAATGAAATCGAAGAACAAGATGAAAATGAAGTCGAAGAACAAGATGAAAATGAAATCGAAGAACAAGATGAAAATGAAGTCGAAGAACAAGATGAAAATGAAATCGAAGAACAAGATGAAAATGAAATCGAAGAACAAGATGAAAATGAAGTCGAAGAACAAGATGAAAATGAAATCGAAGAACAAGATGAAAATGAAATCGAAGAACAAGATGAAAATGAAATCGAAGAACAAGATGAAAATGAAATCGAAGAACAAGATGAAAATGAAGTCGAAGAACAAGATGAAAATGAAATCGAAGAACAAGATGAAAATGAAATCGAAGAACAAGATGAAAATGAAGTCGAAGAACAAGATGAAAATGAAATCGAAGAACAAGATGAAAATGAAATCGAAGAACAAGATGAAAATGAAATCGAAGAACAAGATGAAAATGAAGTCGAAGAACAAGATGAAAATGAAATCGAAGAACAAGATGAAAATGAAATTGAAGAACAAGATGAAAATGAAATCGAAGAACAAGATGAAAATGAAGTCGAAGAACAAGATGAAAATGAAATCGAAGAACAAGATGAAAATGAAATCGAAGAACAAGATGAAAATGAAGTCGAAGAACAAGATGAAAATGAAGTCGAAGAACAAGATGAAAATGAAATCGAAGAACAAGATGAAAATGAAGTCGAAGAACAAGATGAAAATGAAATCGAAGAACAAGATGAAAATGAAATCGAAGAACAAGATGAAAATGAAGTCGAAGAACAAGATGAAAATGAAATCGAAGAACAAGATGAAAATGAAATCGAAGAACAAGATGAAAATGAAGTCGAAGAACAAGATGAAAATGAAATCGAAGAACAAGATGAAAATGAAATCGAAGAACAAGATGAAAATGAAATCGAAGAACAAGATGAAAATGAAATCGAAGAACAAGATGAAAATGAAGTCGAAGAACAAGATGAAAATGAAATCGAAGAACAAGATGAAAATGAAATCGAAGAACAAGATGAAAATGAAGTCGAAGAACAAGATGAAAATGAAATCGAAGAACAAGATGAAAATGAAATCGAAGAACAAGATGAAAATGAAGTCGAAGAACAAGATGAAAATGAAATCGAAGAACAAGATGAAAATGAAATCGAAGAACAAGATGAAAATGAAATCGAAGAACAAGATGAAAATGAAGTCGAAGAACAAGATGAAAATGAAATCGAAGAACAAGATGAAAATGAAATCGAAGAACAAGATGAAAATGAAGTCGAAGAACAAGATGAAAATGAAATCGAAGAACAAGATGAAAATGAAATCGAAGAACAAGATGAAAATGAAATCGAAGAACAAGATGAAAATGAAATCGAAGAACAAGATGAAAATGAAGTCGAAGAACAAGATGAAAATGAAATCGAAGAACAAGATGAAAATGAAATCGAAGAACAAGATGAAAATGAAGTCGAAGAACAAGATGAAAATGAAATCGAAGAACAAGATGAAAATGAAATCGAAGAACAAGATGAAAATGAAATCGAAGAACAAGATGAAAATGAAGTCGAAGAACAAGATGAAAATGAAATCGAAGAACAAGATGAAAATGAAATCGAAGAACAAGATGAAAATGAAATTGAAGAACAAGATGAAAATGAAGTCGAAGAACAAGATGAAAATGAAATCGAAGAACAAGATGAAAATGAAATCGAAGAACAAGATGAAAATGAAGTCGAAGAACAAGATGAAAATGAAATCGAAGAACAAGATGAAAATGAAATCGAAGAACAAGATGAAAATGAAATCGAAGAACAAGATGAAAATGAAATCGAAGAACAAGATGAAAATGAAGTCGAAGAACAAGATGAAAATGAAATCGAAGAACAAGATGAAAATGAAATCGAAGAACAAGATGAAAATGAAGTCGAAGAACAAGATGAAAATGAAATCGAAGAACAAGATGAAAATGAAATCGAAGAACAAGATGAAAATGAAATCGAAGAACAAGATGAAAATGAAATCGAAGAACAAGATGAAAATGAAGTCGAAGAACAAGATGAAAATGAAATCGAAGAACAAGATGAAAATGAAATCGAAGAACAAGATGAAAATGAAGTCGAAGAACAAGATGAAAATGAAATCGAAGAACAAGATGAAAATGAAATCGAAGAACAAGATGAAAATGAAGTCGAAGAACAAGATGAAAATGAAATCGAAGAACAAGATGAAAATGAAATCGAAGAACAAGATGAAAATGAAGTCGAAGAACAAGATGAAAATGAAATCGAAGAACAAGATGAAAATGAAATCGAAGAACAAGATGAAAATGAAGTCGAAGAACAAGATGAAAATGAAATCGAAGAACAAGATGAAAATGAAATCGAAGAACAAGATGAAAATGAAATCGAAGAACAAGATGAAAATGAAATCGAAGAACAAGATGAAAATGAAGTCGAAGAACAAGATGAAAATGAAATCGAAGAACAATATGAAAATGAAATCGAAGAACAAGATGAAAATGAAATCGAAGAACAAGATGAAAATGAAGTCGAAGAACAAAAAGAAAATGAAATCGAAGAACAAGATGAAAATGAAATCGAAGAACAAGATGAAAATGAAATCGAAGAACTAGATGAAAATGAAATCGAAGAACAAGATGAAAATGAAATCGAAGAACAAGATGAAAATGAAATCGAAGAACTAGATGAAAATGAAATCGAAGAACAAGAAGAAAATGAAATCGAAGAACAAGAAGAAAATTAAATCGAAGGCTAAGAAGAAAATTAAATCGAAGAAGAAAATGAAAATGAAGAACAAGAAGAAAATGGAAACTAAGAACGAGAAGAAAATGAAAACGAAGAACAAGAAGCTCAAAGCTAAGAATAATAAGTTTAACAAACGATACATTTTTAGAACATTAATTTATCATATAACTTTATTTGTGTCTTATTTACTTTTTAATTCATGTATTTGTTAATAGGGTAAAACTAACCCTATGCATTAAAATATAGAAAGATTAAGACGATGCAAGAACGGCCGTTTCCTTAATCTATTAATTTACTTATTTACTCATATTTGATATTTCCTTTTTACCTCTCCGAGGGGACTATGTCCTCTAGGAGGGGTTTGACAATCACCGTGTCTGTCTGTGTGTCTGTTTGCTGTGAATGCGTTACCGGGACAAAGTCAACAAGTTGGCAAGCCAAAATATACATCTCCTCGGAAGAATTGTCTCTAGTGGTATTAATTTCTCGAGACGACCCTTAAAGATATTTCCGCGATTCAAAGTTATTTACTAAAAACTTAATACCGGTTCAATCCCGCCCGGTATAAAAATTTTATTTCACTTAAAATAATTGAGACGAAACAATCGAGTTTAATTTATTCAGAATAATATAAATATGGTTTTTACAACAGCGAGTTAGACGTACTCAAACAATGCACAATCGAATTTAACACTATTTACAGAACAAGTTTATCAGTTAAATATAATACGAAGCAAATTTTAATGAAAGAAATATCTACAGAGGGTATTTGTATTTTTCTCGCTTACGAAATTCTTGCCGCATCTTTAACGCTCATTTTATTTCAACACTCGCTATTTTCGACATCTACGGTATGGTATTTTCATCAAGGGCGAGTATAATAAAATGAGCGTTAAAGACGCGGCAACTATTTCGTAAGCGAGAAAAATACAAATACCCTCTGAAGATATTTCTTTCATTAAAATTGGCTTCGTATTATATTCAACTGATAAACTTGTACTGTAAAAAGGGTTAAATTCAATTGTGCATTGTTTTAGTACGTCTAACCTAGGAGCAACAAACACAATGAGAACGCAGCTAGCCTTTAAACACGCCAACGAAGGGTTGTGTACGAATTTCTATGGACGAGCGTCACGAGCCTTTACGCTGAACGTTTTACGGGCGAGGGGAGGGATACAATTTCCTAATTTTCCCCTTCAGACAGCAGCAGGCGCTAAAGCGTCTAGCCAATTAAAAATGTACACAAGAAAATGAACGACTTTTGACGGGTTGCGTTCTCCTTGTGTGGGGTGTTGTGTGTGTGGCTCCTAGCTGTTACTAATTTGTTAACTTGTAAAATTAGACAGTTACTGGCTGTTTCAGCGTATCAATCGTACTAAACTCTTAAAAATTACGATTGAGTTACTGAAGAAAAATTACCAGGAAAATTCCTGTAACAAATAGTTTGATTACCGTAGTTTTAACCGTAATTTTTTTAACCGTTTACAGTGAAATTACCGTAGTTTCAACGGCAATATATTACTATTAATTTACGGTATTTTTACTGTAATGTTAACGGAAATTTAATTTTAATTTTCTGCCAGCAATTTGTAAGTGCGTATTTATCGAGAGGTCTTACATTCGGAGTAAAGTGTACAGGATCTCGAGATTTTGACTTGGATTTCGTGATTTCGTCCCACATTTCGAATTTATCCTTGGTTTTCTAGCTTAGATTTCCGATTTTGTCTCGGATTTTTAAAAAACGTACGGGATTTCAAATGAATCTCCGACCGCTTGATAATTATGGAATTTCGCTCAGCATATTAGTTATTTTAATGCGTTTATTCTATGCGCGCATGATAAGCCATTAATTTGTAATTTGGTGGTTAATCGTTTGAACATACAAAATAATACTGTGGTTCATCGCAGCTATGGCGATTAATTGTCAAAATATTTTCAAGATAAAACCACGATATTATTTTATCAAAAATGCCGACCTCTAATCGTTATTTTGATTTTATTTTAATATGTTTGTCAACGTTGCTTTACTCGAACAGATCTACTTTGAAATACTACTAGAAGTTTCAATTAATAAGCAATATGTAAGAAATATACCGTTTTTCGTTTAATTTCCAGATATGTTAACTTTTTTAGCTCGTGACTTTCGATTAAATCGACGTTTTACGAGTTTATAAAGAAAAATAAGACAATTTGAAGAACAATGACACCTCATATTCTGAGTTTGGGTAAATAGTTTTTGAATTATAGGCGAATATAAAATGGCAGCCATTTTCCAAGATGGTGGTCAAAGTTGGCACCGAAGACTTTAGGGTTTGGGGAGGTTCTATAAAACAAATAGGGTCTCTCGATTGTGAAATTTTTAGGTATGGCATATTTTTTTCAACAAAAAAACATGGAAGCCGTGCTAAAAACATTGGCACTGCGACTGCGCAGAAACGACTGCTTAGACACTAAATTCAAAAAAGAGCAATCTTGTCAAGAGCGTGCTCAGCATTAAGTTTCTAATTGACAGTAAAGCTGTAAAAGTAATAATAACGCAGATATTGTCGAAAAACCATTTTTGCCGGGCATTTTTCCGCCAAAATAAAAGTTCCATACATCCCAATGATGGGGACTTTTGACACAACGTTTATAGACACTTAATAAAGGTGTATGAAAAAATTCAGCCTAGGGGCATTTTGTGAAATCCCAAATTACTGGACTACAATATTTCTATAAAGGAAAACTCACGCTTGGAGAAAGCTCTCGTACGTCCGAGTGTTTCTTCGGGCTGATTTGGAAATCGACAAGCAACTGTAAGCGAAAAGGGATGGGTCGTATTGGAATGTTATTTTCTTGGCAAAGGCCAATAGACTCTCTTTTTAGAACAGTTCGATGTTTGCGTATAAATCATCCCGGTCTATCAAAAAGGTACAATTTTTATCGATTAACTTTTTCAGACCATTAACGCCGTGTGGCCCAAATGTCCACACTTTTTGAGCAATCTTCGACACTTCTTTGCCGTTCTTTTTTAAATTTTCCACCTGCAACGTGTAAAAACATTTTAATCTTCACGATAATAACTATAATGTAGGGAGCTATCGGCGTAAGGGTTTTCCTACCACCCACCTGCGCTTACATTGTTAGTAAAGAGGCAACCAGGTTTAAAGGCCGAGAACAGAGATTCCATTTTCTCGTGCCCAAATTTTGACCCCCGCAAAATTGAGTGACAGCGTGGACAGCTTGACCATAGACCAGGAAACACAGGACATTTCAGCTCCTAGCAAAACGCGTTGAAATGCTTTGGCTCTCTAAAGAAACGGCTGCTTCTCTGAGTTAGCGGGGGTAGGGGGGTTGAACCGGAAAGCGAAACAAGTGCCGCGGCGCCACCTAGTGTTGAAATAAAAAATACGCGAAATTTAACCCTGTTTTCTGTGAATTTCGTCGGCTGTCGTGATTTAAAAAGCGCGGTTGAGGTTAAGGCTTAGTATTTCGTTTAGTGTTTAATCCATGGTATTTCTATTAGTAAAGTTTAGTTAAAAATGGGTGTAAAACACTGGGTGTTTCCTAATTGCAACAGTGATGATCGTTATTCCACCAAGCCCCATATGGAAGGAGTGTGGTTTGTACCATTTCCCAAATACAAAACAAAACAAGTGTATTGTATTCAATGGTTAAAGTGGCTTTCTAAATATAAGAAAGGATTTAATGTAGGTAACGTTGGCACAAATACGAATCTTTGTTCTAAAGAACAAAGATTCGTATTTGTGCTATGGCTTAAGTAATCAAATTGTAAGTTTTATAAACTAATCTTAATAGTATATACTAATCCCAATTCATTTTTTTAAGCGCTCTCTGTCTTACCACCTGAAGTTACGATTGTGAGCAAAAATATCAAGGCCATGTCAATTCTACGGCAGATCACTCCTGTTGGATCAATTTTTCAAGAAGGAAACACTGCGTTGAACCAAGATAATATGCCACAAAATTATCTTTGCCACGAAACATCACCAATGGATATTTTAAACTTCCAAAATGAATCTTCGTCAATCGTAACCCCATCATTTATTTTAGACCATAACTATTATGGGACAAATACAGATGCCCACCAAGTTAAACAAGCCTCCACCTCCAGGTTACTGATGGACACCGTAACCCTATGGATTTTTTTGATCACGAAGAAATAGTTCCAAGTACAACAGTTCTTGAAGATACATTTAAGTCGTACGAGTTCCCAAAGAATTGCGCTATTGTCTTTGATGCCAGAGGTTTAAAGATGTCAAAAATTAATTATGAGTTAGGATCTGTGCTAGTTTTAATAAATAACTCAGGACTTTAATTTATATACCATAAAATAACATGTCCTATTACCAGAGATACCTACAAAACTATTACGCCCAGAAGATTTGTAAAATTAATGAAAAAGTTCGAAGAATTCAAAGTATATGTAATGGGAATCATGAAGAAATGTACAAAGATATTTTTAAACAGAAAGCCGTCCCAAATGGTGTAAATTGTTGGTCTACCAAATTCCATCCGACACATTTCATGTTGCCTTCTAAGCCAAATGAAGAGATGTGGAAATTGTATTAAACTACGAAGTTACTTTCGTGGTGAGATATTTCGGCAGAAAAAGGAGAAACGTAGAATATCATCTTATAAATGTATAGCCAATGAATCAATCCTCAGCGAATTGAAAAAGACAAAGGCGGATATTAGAAACCTAAAGAAAAAACTTAGTCGAAGGGAGAAAAAAATTGCTCAGTTAATTATGATAACAGGAGAGACTACTGGTGAAAAATCTGATGATTGGTTAATCAATGTTCTTGAAAAAATTGCACGGAAAATACAGAACCTGGACTTTCCAAAGCTCTTTTTGGCAACTCAACTGAAAATGAACCAGTTAAAAACTAAGAAATGTAGGTGATGGGACCCTTTGGTATTTCATTGGTGTTTGTATATGTACCATAAATCACCAACGCTATACAAGTCACTGGACTCCTCGGGTATTCTTAGCTTACCAAGCTATTCAACATTGTTACAAGTGTACAAACGTTCATGCTTTTGACGAAGAGAGATCGATTTATTTTATTTTCGACGCCCCACATTTAGTCAAAACAGTTCGGAACTGTCTACCAAACAGCAGAGATGGTTGTAAAATTCGTTTAATGTTTGAAAATGGACAAAATTTAGTATGGAATACTATTATGGATTTCTTTGAACGTGAACGTAACCGCTCAACACTGAGGAAGGCCCATAAATTAAGCGATGATCATGTTTACCCACAACCTCAAGCTAAAGTGAAGGTGAGATAAGCCACACAGGTTTTGAGCGAATCAGTGGCAAATGCAGTTGAACAAGAGTTTCGTGAATCAGTGTCAGAAACTACATTATTTCTGAGAACATTTAACCACTGGTTCGACTGTATGAATTGTAAAAACCTTAAAAAGGGACACTATTCACGTAATCCATGGGTAGACCCATATAAAAGTCCAAATGATACAAGACTAACGGTAAGATATTGCCATAGGTAACTTAAACACTCATAAGTATGTCACAAAGATGTTTCTTTAATGAAACCTTGATAAACCAAGAAATATATGATTAACTTTATAAATGGGGAGACTCGCAAAATTCCTGAAATTTCTATGAAAATGTTGAATAAAAGCATATTTATGAGTCATTATGTTTCATGTGATATTTAAAAAAAATTCATCACGGTATGTGTTTTTACCAATTAATTTTTTTTCAAAAGTGGTTAAGAAATATTTTTCTGTAGTACCTCGGTGATTGGGAGGATGATGTCCAAAATAGAGAAAGTAACCAAGACAAGCCATACACTAATGAACCGAGAAAGAAAATGCTACTAAGTCAGGAAACACTTTCTGGATTGAAACAAACAAGTTTGTGATATAATATGCTTCTGACTTTAAAATGTCATAAAAAAAATTAAAAACCAATTTTTACAGCTAATGGTGGAAATTATACCCTTCTTGGTTTCAAAAGGAGCTGAATTTATACTGACTGTTAATTTCAACAAAGAACCTCTAGAAAATGAATTCAGCCGCCATAGGCAATCTCTTCGATCCGGTCAGAATCCCACATATCAACAATTTTGCAATAATGGGCCTAAACTATCAGCAATTAAAATGGGAAATATTAAAAAAAAGCATTAGGGAGAAACTGCAAATGAAAAATGAAAAATAGGAAATAGGAAAACATTGAATAAAATATTTTGATTTTAGAACATTGCTTTGTTGACATTTATTGGCACTGTAAATATATCACAGAATAATATGCCTGGATCTTTTCATTTTAGGAACTTTGTTATCACTATTTTTTTCCTATACCACAATTGCTGACATCGGCTAATCCTGAACGTAAACTTTTCTTTGCTCTTGCTTTTGTATTTTTAGTTCCACATCGAGATATATATATATATATCGAAGTGGGACTATTGCTATGGACGGATTGTCGTTAAGTGTTGTGCGTTTGTTTGTTTGTTTGTTTGTTTGTTTGGTGTGGGGAAAAAACTATATAAATTATTTTATTGGCGGCGCCGGGACTCGAACCCAGATAGCCGCTGTCCACGTGATCTCTAACACCGGCGCCCTTACCAACCAAGTGACACCGCTCTATACAAATTTTACTCGGAACTTCTAGTCTTTCTATGCAACGCGGGGGGATTTGTCAAGTTAAGTTGTCGCAATTCCCGTTCCTTTTTCCGGGTTATTTTACGTATAATTACGGCGTTTTAGGGTCAAGTTAACCTCAAACTTCTTCTCCCCCACCCCAATTTCGACCCCCTTATCGAAACCGTGTATGGTCAGAAGTAATAAATAAGTGTGGCACTTTCCTATCGAAGTCGTTTATATGTGGCACAAAATAATATTATCGCCTTCTTGGCGAACTTGTATAGTTTGTATAGTTGGTCTAGAGATTTGTTCTCATTCGATAGAACTTTTTGACGCGCACGCAGTGCCGTTAATTCCCGCCCCCTCCGAACAACCCCCTTAAAGGGAAAGTGACCGAAAAAAACAAGTTGGTCTCATTCGATAGAGCTCTTTGGCGCGCACGCAGTGCCGTTAATTCCCGCCCCCTCCGAACAACCCCCTTAAAGGGAAAGTGACCGAAAAAACCAAGTTGGTCTCATTCGATAGAGCTCTTTGACGCGCACGCAGTGCCGTTAATTTCCGCCCCCTCCGAACAACCCCCTTAAAGGGAAAGTGACCGAAAAAAACAAGTTGGTCTCATTCGATAGAGCTCTTTGACGCGCACGCAGTGCCGTTAATTTCCGCCCCCTCCGACAAACCCCCTTAAAGGGAGAGTGATCGAAAAAAACAATTTGGTCTCATAGAACAATAAAAGTAAAAGATTGGAATCGTCTACGCTAGCGTCTACTTGAAAGAGTGAGACCAAAACATCCAAAGCAGTCGAACTTAGGGCGTGTTGCAAAAGTCTGCTTTGCTAGAATCAAACATGTTAAATTCAATGGGCTAGCACTTTGGCTAGGGCTTTGGCGACAGGCCCTTAAGCTGAAAAGTATGCGACCATGGGGACAGAATCTCCGTCTTGCCATATTAATAGTAAATAAATACATTCTTCCAATTATATGATTTATGCAGTTGTTAATAATCCCTATTAAATATCTGCTCTAAGAAAATACTAATTTAATCACCGATATAATGTAAAATCACATGGCCTGAACAGCTTTTGTATTGGTTTGCCCACCCGGGTATCCCGAGGGTGGGCGGTGGCCACTCTTTAACATAGGATGGTAAATTATATATCAAAAGATATGAAATCACATGGCCTCAAAAGCTTTTGTATTGGTTTGCCCACCCGCGTATCCTGAGGGTGGGCGGTGTTGTCAGAATTTATAGCCCGGTGTACCGGAAAGAGAACCACACCACCGGAGGCCTATCATCAGAATGCCCTACGCCAGCGTCCACAAGCCCGGACAGGCGACAAAACCAGCATGGGTAGCAGAACCCCACTACTGATGGTCGCACCCTCGACGCAAGCCGCTCAACCCAGCAGAAGGTGCAACAATGGGACGACCATCCCGCCACTTCGCACACAGCAGTGGGATAGAGAACGGATGCTCTAGCAACTCCGGCCAACACCCCACCTACAAAGGCAGGGAGCCAAGCCCTTTGGAGAGAGCTCCTAAAGGGGAACGGCGGGCACACAGCAGCCCGCATAACCCGGCACAGCTGGCACCGGAGATCCCGGTGGGAGCCCAAAAGGCCGGGAGATGGGTCCGCCGTGCCCTCATACGGAGGCCCGCAGCCCCACAGCAGGCTACTCAATCCGCCGAGGCGGCCAGTTTGCCCGGCCCCTCTCCATTAGCCTGGGCCGAAGCCCAGTATCCAGCCCACACCTGACCTAAGTCGGAGGTTGGAGATAGGACCCTTTGGATGGAGCTAACATCTCCCAGTGCGCCACCGCCCTTACGGGTCACAAGAGCCGGACCCTGACTCCCCGGTAAAGCCACCAGTTATTGCACACTCCGACCCCTTGAGGGCCAGGGTGGGCGGTGGCCACTCTTTAACATAGGATGGTAAATTATATATCAAAAGATAGGAAATCACATGGCCTCAACAGATTTGGTATTGGTTTGCCCACCCGCGTATCCTGAGGGTGGGCGGTGGCCACTCTTTAACATAGTATGGTAAATGATATATCAAACGATAGGAAATCACATGGCCTCAACAGCTTTTAAATTGGTTTGCCCACCCGCGTATCCTGAGGGTGGGCGGTGGCCACTCTTAAACACAGGATGGTAAATTATATATCAAAAGATAGGAAATCGCATGGCCTCAACAGCTTTTGTATTGGTTTGCCCACCCGCGTATCCTGAGGGTGGGTGGCACCCACTCTTTAACTTAGGATGGCAATTTATATATCAAACGATAAGAAATCACGTAGCCTCAACAGTTTTTGTATTAGTTTGCCTACCTGTGTCTACTAAGGGTATATGGGTTTGCCCACTCGAATACACTGATGTGGAACTAATATTACGGCTTGGGCCGACTTGTTAATCCGTCGGAGCAAAAATAAATCGCTATATACACGAAACAATTGCCAAAGCGAGAGAGTTATACAAAATTAACTTGAAAAAAGGTCAGGTTAAAAGCGTCCAGTATATATGGGGCATCTTAGGCTGCTGGACTTTGACAGTGTGACCTTCAATTTGGAACCCGGAAAACAACAAAACGAAGGAGAGAGTGAGTAGAAATATAACACCAAGGCGCTAATACGTAAAGAACGGAACAATATTATGTGCGATACAATGCTAGTAACCTCAAAATTAGAAAATTGCCCCCCTGTACGATTATTTATATATCTCCGTTACTATTTAGGATAGGTGACTAGTACTTATATTTAAAGATTGATAAAATCTTCAGCTACTAATATATAATTGTTAAAAATCTTCAGCTACTAATATATAATTGTTGAAAAAATTAAATATACTTATTTTGGATTTTTTATATAAAAAAACAGTTTTCAAAAAAACGAAAATATCTTTAATTAAATGTAGCCGCCAAATGGCGCCATCTATGAAAAAACGTCATAAATCATAACATGTACGACAACCACTTCTCATTAATTTGGTGTATTGCACATGACAATCCGTTTAATAGTGGTCGAGATATAAGCAATTTAACGATCTCTATCGCCGCCATTTTGAAATAGCCGCCATCTTGGATAGCTGGGCGATAGAACCCCACACCACCGATTTTTGGATATCTAAAGCACCTCTTTTTATGAAAATAACATTGAAAATTAGCCACTTGTTTGGTTATCGAAATATCAACTGGCTCATGGACTATTGATGTAAGTTGCGGAAAAAGCGTAACTTTTTAAATACTTTTCCAATAACTATAAAATTTCAGGGTTATAATTATTAATATATTTTCTCGTAAAATTTGGTTTTGGTGACAGTTCTCCTTTGAAACAATTAACAAACGTCTATAAATTCTGATATATTTCTGATGTACAAAGGTTGGCTTTGAACAGAAGTTTTGCACCTGACCTCTCCTCCAGGTATTTAAATAACATTAATTTTGGCATTCCAATCAGCTGCAGTTTTTTGCCGTCACTAGAGATAAAAGATCAAAGACGAACACAATGCTAATGTTTGCAAAGCGGAGTATTTTAGAAAGATAAAAGTGGATTGGAAGTTGTTTCTTTCATTGATTGCATCTTGGTGGTCGGTCTTTGAAATTACATGTTTGCTACTCGAAGATGTTGAACCTCAACAGTATGTTCGTGTCTAGTCGTAACTTCAAGAATTACATCTATTTGGCGGTTAACGTATTGACGAAACGAAGTGAATAATACCACGTTGAAAGGAACTGAATATTTATTTTTCAAACGAGGTTAACTTTGAAATTGACAATAAAAATCATATTTACATAAAAAAACAATACTCTATAATATAAAACCAAGGTCAATTTAAGAAGGGTACAACATTGGAACTATAATTTATGTGGTTTATTTGTCGAAGGTCTACTTTTCATTCTTTCTCTAATTATAAGCTCCAAAGTAAATAACTTCTTGAAATTATCTAAGAAAAATAAAGTCAACAACCGAACACAATACTTTCTAATAATAGGCTCAGACATAAAAGAATCTCTTGTCGTGGCTGGCGCGTTTAAATTCGTTTCGCAAAATTCCCATCAAAAAGCCCTGTTTCGCGTCAGTCGAAGAAAACAATACGCAGAAAGATAGTGGGAGTCTGAAGTCGTCCTCAATTAAGAATTCGGAGCCATACGTTCAGTTTCTTCTTTTTAATGTTTATGCGATCAGCCGTGAGATTGTGCGGAACTCTTTGATTTTACGTTGATGCCAAAATAATATAGGCATTTCCCTGTTGGTGTCAGATGGATTTTACAGGCCTTTGACACTGTCTTACAGGCCGGCCCTAAATGGGTTAGAGTGTGCAATAACTGGTGGCTTTACCGCGGCGTCGGGGTCCGGCTCTTGTAACCCATAAGGGCAGTGGCGCACTGGGAGATGTTAGCTCTGATCAAATGGTCCTATCTCCACCTCCGACTTCGGTCAGGTTTGGGCTGGATACTGAACTGCGGTTCGGGCTAACGGAGAGGGTCCAGGCAAACTGGCCGCCTCGGCGGATTGGGTAGCCTGCTGTGGGGTGGCGGGCCTTCATATGCGGGCATGGCGGTCCTGTTTCCCGGCTTTTGGGGCCCACCGGGATCTCCGGTGCCAGCTGTGCCAGGTTACTTAGGCTGCAGTGTGCTCGTCGTTCCCCTTTAGGAGCTCTCTCCAAAGGGTTTGACTCTTTACCTACGTAGGTAGGGTGTCGGCTGGAGTTGCTATAGCATCCATTCTAAATCCCACTGCTGTGTGCGAAGTGGGGATTGGTCCACCCATTGCTGCACCTTCTGCTGGGTTGAGTGGCTTGCGTCAAAGGTGCGACCATCAGTAGTAGGGTTCTGCTACCCATGCTGGATTTGTCACCTGTCCGGGCTTGGGGACGCTGGCGTAGGGCACTATGATGATAGGCCTCCGGTGGTATGGTCTCTGTTACTAGGTACACCGGGCTATAAATTCTGACACACTGTCTTACAGGCCATAGATCGTCGCAGTAGGGTGGAATTGCAAAAACTTTATACGTTTCAAGGCGAGCTGCACTTTCTACCCGAAATATAAATACTACTATCCGCTTACATTTGAACTTCATTTTCGACAGCAGCTGGAGTGTTGAATTTCTGGTGCTGTAAAATGTACCTATCGTGTTAAGTGATATGTTGTGTCACCCTGGATTCAAAGATTCAGGCAGCTTCTGAGAATTTGTGGATATCTAGCTAATATTTAGTGAAGAAGTCTGCGCCTTTACTGCAGCTGCTAATGCTGCCAGAAGAATGAGCCTAATTGATGAAGCTCTAGCATCTCACCCTTTTAAGTATGACGCTATCGTTACTGTTTCTCACTTGGCGTCGAGATATACTCAAAGATTCTTCGCGTATTTTTGAGCCACAGGATAAGATCAGCGAAAGCCTGATATTCTTTGGAGAACATGGTACAAAGAATGACAAACTGAGGGGCTGATCACTTGGCGTAATCAGTGTACTAGCCTGTAGCTTTGACTGTACTAAAAAGATTACGTAACTGATTACAGATTTAGTACTACCAAAGGCTGTACTAACTTTTGTACTCGCGTAATCGGTGTACAGATTTTTAGTAAGTTTTAAGCCCCTCGTGACAAACACTCGCTTCTCGTCTTGTGGTAGGGATAAATAATAATAATAATCAGCTAGGCCTAAGTCATCGAGCGACTTTTATATTTACCATTTTCAGTTTAGCGTGCTTTGTAAAAAAATGCAATATCCTACTTATTGAGTACCAAATTATTACTATAATGAACTTCTTTCTGAAAAATAATTTTTTGATGATCGTTTCAAATCTTTTGAAATTAAAGTGCTAGAATTTTTTTAAATTCCGCTAAACATATAAGACTTTTTGCATTAAAAATAATTTAAACCTAAATGCGATTATTTATTTTACAGAAGTTATGTGATAAATAAAAGCTACGCTACGGCCGTTTCGACGCCGAGTCTAGCGTCGCTGTCAGGCGATTACATACGTAGCTTTTATTTATTTTTAATAAAATCAATTTTTTATTGTACAACAGTGGTCTCCATGGTTTTAATTTAGTAGATATTTTAACCTTAGAGAATTTAAAGATAGCGAACGTGACTAATTGTGCTAATTTACACAATTATTTCAGAAAAATCTGCGCCTTAGACATTAGACATAGGGGCGTGGGAATAGCCTGATAGATAGAATGATTCATTTATTCTTAATTAAACACTAAAAATAATAGGTTAGATACCTTCCTTTGGGGCCAAATTTGACATTACGTTGGTCGTATTACCATTAGCTAGACTAATATCCAATTCATGATCTTAGGCCCCAGTCATTGCGTAGGACGGTGGTGGCAAGCACTTCATGCCACGCGACCAAACAGTTCCCTTCACTTACTATTTCAGTTAACCTCTACAAGTTCTTAGGTCAATGACCTGTAACCGTTCTTCAGTAAGGTCAGTTTTGGAAATGAACACGATGAGGATGACCAATAGATTAAGAACGAGTTTTTATTTGTTCGACTCGGCTTGTCAGTTTTCGACTAACCAAAAAGGCCCATTTGTTTAAATAAAATGGCTTGAAAATTGTTCATAAAGTGTGAATTTCCCTTCCAGGTAAATAATTGGCTAATACAATCTTATCCTAATCTTTTCTTTGTAGAAATATATGTTTCAATAAATAAAGCACAATGAGGAACGAAAATGAATTCGAGAGAAAACTTTATGTTTACACATACAATGTTAAAAACTTTTTGGATTAGTTTTTTTTTGCCGTCGAAAAAATGTTTTTCAATAAAAGTAAAGAAGAATACGTAGAATTGTTAAAAAATGTAACATTTATAAATCACTTGGCGAAACCGTACAATATAACGTATTCCGTTGAACTTTTGGTAAGAATCAAAATTTAAGCTTTTTATTGATACTCGATCAATATAATTTTTAAAGAAAAGTGTTCCATTTTTTCAAATTAAGGTCCAATAATATTATTAACATGGGGTAACATAAAATCTGGTTATGAATACGTGACCAAGTCCGAGCATTATTCATCATTTAGTCGCAATAGCAACGACTAAACATTTTTTGAAAAACAAAGCCAACCTTGAAATATATTTAGAACGCGAAAAATTAATTAATCTTTAAGGAGTAGGATATCTAAACGTAATTAGTTCGACTTAAAATTATGTTCTTCGTTGCTAAAATGTCCTCCTGATTAGTCACATAGATCAAGTGTTAGGCACCAGGCAAGAGATCAATTGAACGGTCAATTGGGTATGATGCCACATCCTAAAATACAAAACGAAACAGTCAAACGTGGGCATGTGGCTTCAAGTATAGGGCCAACAAATTATGGACTCGCTTGACTTTTTTTTGTCTCGGTCATTTTGATGTAATAAAAAATATTATCATTTGTTATTATAAATATGAAAATGTTATCGTAAACACCATTAATATTTTAAATCTGTGTTAGTAGCTGAGAGAGGTGGCATTATCCTGTAATTCCGCGTCTGGAAGGCTGAATTCGAGGAAGTCGAGGAAGTCTGCGGTGTCTACGAACATGTTGGTGCTTCTATTCGTTGCTAAAATGTCCGCCTGATTAATCACATAGATCAAGTAATAGGCAGCAGCCAAAATGTTTATTGAACGTTCCCGTGTGGTTTGATGCCACATCAAATTGAACCAAACAAATGTGGACAGGTGGCTTCGAGTATGGTACCAACAAATCATGGACTGACTTGTATTTTTTTTTTGTCTCAGTTATTTTGATGCAATAAAAAATATTATTATTTGAAATTTTAATACTTAAAATGTTATCGTAAACATCATGAAAATTATGTTGACAATTAATTAATTGCTGCTAGATGGCACAAAATGGCGTAAGCTACCTAGAATCCAAAGTGGCTATAGAACACTCTAATTAATATTTTAAATCTGTGTTAGTAGCTGGGAGAGGTGGCATTATCCTGTAATTCCGCGTCTGGAAGGCTGAATTCGAGGAAGTCGAGGAAGTCTGCGGTGTCTACGAACATGTTGGTGCTTCTATTCGTTGCTAAAATGTCCGCCTGATTAATCACATAGATCAAGTAATAGGCAGCAGCCAAAATGTTTATTGAACGTTCCCGTGTGGTTTGATGCCACATCAAATTGAACCAAACAAATGTGGACAGGTGGCTTCGAGTATGGTACCAACAAATCATGGACTGACTTGACTTTTTTGTCTCGGTCATTTTGATGCAATAAAAAATATTATTATTTGAAATTTTAATACTGAAAATGTTATCGTAAACATCATGAAAATTATGTTGACAAATAACTAATTGCTGCTAGATGGCACAAAATGGCGTAAGCTACCTACAATCCAAAGTGGCTATAGAACACTCAAATTAATATCTTAAATCTATGTTAGTAGCTGGGAGAGGTGGCATTCTCCTGTAATTCCACGTCTGGAAGGCTGAAGTCGAGGGAGTCTGCGGTGTCTACGAACATGTTGGTGCTTTTATTCGTTGCTAAAATGTTCGCCTGACTAGTCACATAGATCAAGTGATAGGCAGCAGCCAAAATGTTTATTGAACGTTCCCGTGTGGTTTGACGCCACATCAAATTGAATCAAACAAATGTGGACAGGTGGCTTCGAGTATGGTACCAACAAATCATGGACTGACTTGATTTTTTTGTCTCGGTCATTTTGATGCAATAAAAAATATTATTATTTGAAATTTTAATACTGAAAATGTTATCGTAAACATCATAAAAATTATGTTGTAAATTAATTAATTGCTGCTAGATGGCATAAAATGGCGTAAGCTACCTAGAATCCAAAGTGGCTATAGAACCCTCAAATTGATATTTTAAATCTGTGTTAGTAGCTGGGAGAGGTGGCATTCTCCTGTAATTCCGCGTCTGGAAGGCTGAAGTCGAGAAAGTCTGCGGGGTTTACGAACATGTTGGTGCTTCTATTCGTTGCTAATATGACCTCCTGATTAGTCACATAGATCAAGTGTTAGGCACCAGCCAAGAGATCAATGGAACGGACAATTGTGTATGATGCTACATCCTAAAATGCAAATCGAAACCATCAAACGTGGGCATGTGGCTTCGAGTATAGTGCCAACAAATCATGGACTGACTTGACTTTTTTTGTCTCGGTCATTTAGTGTAATAAAAAATATTATCATTTGTTATTATAAATATGAAAATGTTATCGTGAACACCATGAAAATTATGTTGCCAACTAATTAATTGCCGCTAGATGGCACAAAATGGCGTAAACTACCTAGATTCCCAAGTGGATATAGAACCCTCAAATTGATATTTTAAAACAGTGCTAGTAGCTGGGAGAGGTGGAATTCTCCTGTAATTCCGCATCTGGAAGGCTGAAGTCGAGGAAGTCTGCGGTGTCTACGAACATGTTGGTGCTTCTATTCGTTGCTAAAATGTCCTCCTTATTAGTCACATAGATCAAGTGATAGGCAGCAGCCAAAATGTTTATTGAACGTTCCCGTGTGGTTTGATGCCACATCAAATTGAACCAAACAAATGTGGACAGGTGGCTTCGAGTATGGTACCAACAAATCATGGACTGACTTGACTTTTTTGTCTCGGTCATTTTGATGCAATAAAAAATATTATTATTTGAAATTTTAATACTGAAAATGTTATCGTAAACATCATGAAAATTATGTTGACAATTAATTAATTGCTGCTAGATGGCACAAAATGGCGTAAGCTACCTAGAATCCAAAGTGGCTATAGAACACTCAAATTAATATCTTAAATCTATGTTAGTAGCTGGGAGAGGTGGCATTCTCTTGTAATTCCACGTCTGGAAGGCTGAAGTCGAGGGAGTCTGGGGTGTCTACGAACGTGTTGGTGCTTCTATTCGTTGCTAAAATGTTCGCCTGACTAGTCACATAGATCAAGTGATAGGCAGCAGCCAAAATGTTTATTGAACGTTCCCGTGTAGTTTGACGCCACATCAAATTGAATCAAACAAATGTGGACAGGTGGCTTCGAGTATGGTACCAACAAATCATGGACTGACTTGATTTTTTTGTCTCGGTCATTTTGATGCAATAAAAAATATTATTATTTGAAATTTTAATACTGAAAATGTTATCGTAAACATCATGAAAATTATGTTGTAAATTAATTAATTGCTGCTAGATGGCATAAAATGGCGTAAGCTACCTAGAATCCAAAGTGGCTATAGAACCCTCAAATTGATATTTTAAATCTGTGTTAGTAACTGGGAGAGGTGGCATTCTCCTGTTATTCCGCGTCTGGAAGGCTGAAGTCGAGAAAGTCTGCGGGGTTTACGAACATGTTGGTGCTTCTATTCGTTGCTAATATGACCTCCTGATTAGTCACATAGATCAAGTGTTAGGCACCAGCCAAGAGATCAATTGAACGGACAATTGTGTATGATGCTACATCCTAAAATGCAAAACGAAACCATCAAACGTGGGCATGTGGCTTCGAGTATAGTGCCAACAAATCATGGACTGACTTGACTTTTTTTGTCTCGGTCATTTTGTGTAATAAAAAATATTATCATTTGTTATTATAAATATGAAAATGTTATCGTAAACACCATGAAAATTATGTCGCCAATTAATAAATTGCTGCAAGATGGCACAAAATGGCGTAAGCTACCTATAATCCAAAGTGGCTATAGAACACTCAAATTAATATTTTAAATCTGTGTTAGTAGCTGGGAGAGGTGGCATTCTCCTGTTATTCCGCGTCTGGAAGGCTGAAGTCGAGGAAGTCTGTGGTGTCTACGAACATGTTGGTGCTTCTATTCGTAGTTAAAATGTCCTCCTGATTAGTCACATAGATCAAGTGATAGGCAGCAGCCAAAATGTTATTTGAGCGTTCCCGTGTGGTGCGATGCCACATCAAATTGAATCAAACAAATGTGGACAGGCGGTTTCGAGTATAGTGCCAACAAATTATGGACTGAATTGACTTTTTTTGTCTCGGTCATTTTGATGTAATAAAAAATATTACCATTTGTTATTATAAATATGAAAATGTTATCGTAAACACCATGAAAATTATGTCGCCAATTAAAAAATTGCCGCTAGATGGCACAAAATGGCGTAAGCTACCTAGAATCCAAAGTGGCTATAAAACACTCAAATTGAAATTTGAAATCAGTGTTAGTAGCTGGGAGAGGTAGCAATCTCCTGTAATTCCGCGTCTGGAAGGCTGAAGTCGAGGAAGTCTGTGGTGTCTACGAACATGTTGGTGCTTTTATTCGTTGCTAAAATGTCCTTCTGATTAGTCACATAGATCAAGTGTTAGGCACCAGCCAAGAGATCAATTGAACGGTCAATTGGGTATGATGCCACATCCTAAAATACAAAACGAAACCATCAAACGTGGGCATGTGGCTTCGAGTATAGTGCCAACAAATCATGGACTGACTTGACTTTTTTTTGTCTCGGTCATTTTGTGTAATAAAAAATATTATCATTTGTTATTATAAATATGAAAATGTTATCGTAAACACCATGAAAATTATGTCGCCAATTAATAAATTGCTGCTAGATGGCACAAAATGGCGTAAGCTACCTAGAATCCAAAGTGGCTATAGAGCACTCAAATTAATATTTTAAATCTGTGTTAGTAGCTGGGAGAGTTGGCATTCTCCTGTAATTCCGCGTCTGGAAGGTTGAAGTCGAGGAAGTCTGCGGTGTCTACGAACATCTGGGTGCTTCTATTCGTTGCTACAATGTCCGCCTGATTAGTCACACAGATCAAGTGTAAGGCAGCAGCCAAAATGTTTATTGAGCGTTCCCGTGTGGTGCGATGCCACATCAAATTGAAACAAAAAAATTTGGACAGGTGGCTACGAGTATAGTACCAACAACTCCTGGACTGACTTGACTTTTTTTGTCTCGGTCATTTTGATGTAATAAAAAATATTATAATTTGTAATTATAAATATGAAAATGTTATCGTAAACACCATGAAAATTATGTTGCCAACTAATTAATTGCCGCTAGATGGCACAAATGGGCGTAAGCTACCTAGATTCCACAGTGGCTATAGAACCCTCAAATTGAAATTTTAAATCTGTGTTAGTAGCTGGGAGAGGTGGCATTCTCCTGTAATTCCGCGTCTGGAAGGCTGAAGTCGAGGAAGTCTGTGGTGTCTACGAACATGTTGGTGCTTCTATTCGTTGCTAAAATGTCCTCCTTATTAGTCACATATAACAAGTGATAGGCAGCAGCCAAAATGTCAATTAATCTGTCCCTTGTGATGAAATGCCACATCAAATTGAATCAAACAAATGTGGACAGGTGGCTTCCAGTATAGTAACAACAAATCATGGACTGACTTGAGTTTTTTTGTCTCGGTCATTTTGATGCAATAAAAATATTATCATTTGAATCTTAAATAATGAAAAGGTTTTCGTAAACACCAGAAAATTGTGTTGCCAATTAATTAATTGCCGCTAGATGGCATAAAATGGCGTAAGCTACCTAGAATCCAAAGTGGCTATAGAACCCTCAAATTGATATTATAAATCTGTGTTAGTAGCTGGGAGAGGTGGCATTCTCCTGTAATTCCGCTTCTGGAAGGCTGAAGTCGAGGAAGTCTGTGGTGTCTACGAACATGTTGGTGCTTCTATTCGTTGCTAAAGTGTCCTCCTTATTAGTCACATAGAACAAGTGATAGGCAGCAGCCAAAATGTCAATTAATCTGTCCCGTGTGGTGAAATGCCACATCAAATTGAATCAAACAAATGTGGACAGGTGGCTTCGAGTATAGTAAAAACAAATTATGGACTGACTTGAATTTTTTTGTCTCGGTCATTTTGATGCAATAAAAAATAGCATCATTTGTTATTATAAATATGAAAAAGTTATCGTAAACACCATGAAAATTATGTCACCTATTAATAAATTGCCGCTAGATGGCACAAAATGGCGTAAGCTACCTAGAATCCAAAGTGGCTATAGAACCCTCAAATTGATATTATAAATCTGTGTTAGTAGCTGGGAGAGGTGGCATTCTCCTGTAATTCCGCGTCTGGAAGGCTGAAGTCGAGGAAGTCTGTGGTGTCTACGAACATGTTGGTGCTTCTATTCGTTGCTAAAATGTCATCCTTATTAGTCACATAGAACAAGTGATAGGCAGCAGCCAAAATGTCAATTAATCTGTCCCGTGTGGTGAAATGCCACATCAAGTTGAATCAAACAAATGTGGACAGGTGGCTTCGAGTATAGTGCCAACAAATCATGGACTGACTTGACTTTTTTGTCTCGGTCATTTTGATGTAATAAAAAATATTATCATTTGTTATTATAAATATTAAAATGTTATCATAAACACCATGAAAATTATGTCGCCAATTAATAAATTGCCGCTAGATGTTAAAAAAGTTAATCTGATAATTACGCGTTTAAACCAATTAGTTAAATCTAACCTTAATTAAAATATAATCTTAAAGAATACGTAACTCTAAAACCTTAATTGTAATTTATTGTATTATTTTCTTATATATTATTTGAAATTGTATTCCCGCCAAATTTCCAAAAATAACCGAACCATTCCCTCTTTTATGACTTTCCATTGCCATACAGCCTGAACCGTTGAATTGCTCTAAACATTCGCGTGTCAAGCTGTATGACCCAGTGATGAATGGACCATAAACTTGGGGCACTGGGAAGTGACGATTGACGTTTCTCCGAAAAAGGCCAATTTTCGAAATAGGGTGAACTTCTCCATTGTTCGGCTTGGCGACAGCATCCTCGAAGTCTTCGAGGATCTTATCTCGTGACCTTCGACGCCTTTGAGATGCCGCGTCGGGAGTGGCCGTGCGATGGGGGTCACCTTGGCATGTTGTAGGGGGAACGGGCGAAGTCATCGTCGCTTCTCTAGAATCAATTACGAACAGATCGAAAAGTATTTCTTTTTTCCAAGACCACTTACCATAAATCAAGACCAATTATCATAATCAGGACCAATAACCATAATCACCACTCCTAGCTATTGTTTCAGTCCGATAGTTAGGATTAAACCTCTACACATTAGCTCTCCCAAAGTGCAACATGGTGCCGAAACCCGGGATCTGAGATCGGAACTCCACTCCAATTTCCAAATATTCACGTTCTCTGAAGTATGAACGACCAAACCACTGAAGATCACCAAACCAACCAAACCAACAAGAATAACCAGAACAAAAGGACCACGAAAACATCAATTAAAGCCGCTCAATCAATTAATCCGCAGATCGAGGACTCAGAAACCGTTAAGAACCCAGATCCGGCGACCGAGGGCATGGCAACCGCTAAGGAACCAGAAAGGTTAGAGCTAAGACTCGCACGCGCCGCCCGAAAGAGTGTGCGAACAGCAGCGGAAAACAGAAAGAACGCACTCGAAACCCTTCTAAAAGACGCAATTCTAAATGTGGAAGAAATAGAGGACGCACTAGCTATGCTTATCCAGAAAGAAGAAGACCTCGTGTTAGCGGACGCAAAGGTACAAACCCTCATTGATGACGCTGAGCAGTTAGAAATCGAAACCAACGAAATAATTGCAGTCCAGGACGCAATCTCCCAAGAAAAACTACGGGCGAAAAGGGCCCTCCGAAAGGCGCAGCAACACAACGGGGACAACGACTACAGTGGATCGACGCAACCTATCACCTTGGCTAACGGTCAACGAATTAACGCACCAAACCCACCATTAAACGTGCCTAGGACTAATCCAAAACTTCCGGAAATAACGATTCCAACGTTTTCGGGAGACCACGTGAAATGGAACAGTTTTTGGGGACGATTCAACGCCGTCATAGAAAAACAGAACTTATCCAAGGTAGAGAAATTCATATATCTTGTCGGGTATTTAAGGGGCGACGCCCTTAAGGCAGTCGCCGGTTATGATGAGGTAGATGACTCTTACGATCAGGTAGTTGCGGTTCTTAAAAACCGGTATGAAAAAAATCATATGGCAGTGCACATGCACTACCGTAAATTACAAGAAATTCAGCAGGTGACTTATTCAGGCGATATTAAGGGCTTACGTGATCTTTTAGACACCTGTGAGAGTAGCATTAGAACTCTTAAAGGGTTAGGGGTAGACACAAAAGTAAAAGCCGAAGGGTTTTGCCCAAAAATATTAGAATGCTTGCCAAAGGATATTAGAACCGCGTACTGCGCCCAAAGAAAACCAACCACAAATGGTACTGTTTGGGACCCAGACGAACTAATTGAATTTTTGAGGGGACAAGTAGAAAGTAGGGAGATGTCGGAGTTACTCGTAGGTGGCCAAAATAAAATAGAAAAACCTAAGAATTTAGATAAATTTCCAGATAGATCTAGAAATCAAAATAATAAGTACGATGGTAATAGAAGTTATAGGCCGTCAGCTTCTCAACTAGCTTTAGGAGTAACGCCACAAAACCCTCAGTTCCAAGATAAAATATTCTGTCTTTTCTGTAAAAATAATAGTCATAAAACCCTAAATTGCGCCAATTACACCTTAGAGCAAAAAAGAACCGTAGTGATAGATGGCGGAAGGTGTCTACTCTGTCTACGCGTAAACCATGACGCGAGTGCCTGCAAATCGAAATTTAAGGGATGTTTAAGGTGTCATAAGAGACATAATTTTTCCATATGCGATCAAAACCCAGCTCACAAAACGCCAAATTATCAAGTTCAAACCCAATTAGTAACGCAAGTCCCCCTCCATTATACCAACCAAGTCCAACGTGAAGACCAAGACCAAAATATATACCAAAGATCTATAGATAACGTAACCATGGCAAGCGCGCCAATGAAATCCACCCATACTAATGTATTGCTCCAAAGGGCTGTAGCAGTGGCTAAAAATCCTACCCAACCAAAAAATTCTTTGATCGCTAAATGCCTCCTAGATGGGGGTAGTCAAGGGAGTTTTATAAAAGAGGAATTAGCTACTAGATTAAAATTACCAATCGTAGGCGACCACGAACTAGACGTATTTAGTTTCGGAAACAAAGACCCCTACCAGCAGAGAAATAAGAAGGTCCGAGTCACGTTAGAAAATAAAGAAAACCCAGCAGAGACAGTCGAAATCATTGCAATTGTCCAAAATTTCCTAACTTACGATTTTTCCAGGTCTACTGATGTAGACATCAGGGAAACTCTAAATTCCAGAGGCATAAAATTAGCTTGCGAATCTTCCATAGACTCTGGCCCGGAAAACCCAGAGATTGATATCCTTATTGGGGCCGATTATTACTGGGGAATAGTCACCGACACATATGAACGATTAGGACCCCTCACAGTAGCTCTAAAAACGAAATTAGGCTGGTGTTTGAGTGGACCCGAAAACCGCGAAACCTTAATTAAACCAAACCAATCCTTAACATCTATGCTAATTAGCTTAGGCGAAAAACGCGTCAACCAAACGTTAAAAACCTTTTTCGATTTAGAAAGTTTGGGAATCGATAGCTCAGAAATAAGGGAAAACCCAAATGAACAAGCCCTTACTACCTTTTTTGAAGATATCAAATTTAATGAAACCCAAGGTCGTTATATAGTAAAATTCCCTTGGAAGGTTAGCAAGGAAGGTTTACCGGACAATTATTCCGTAGCTATGAAAAGAGCTCAATGTCTCGAGAAGAGGTTAGAAAGAGATCCGCAATATTATGAAAAATACAAGGGAGTCATCGAAGAGCAATTACAAGCAGGTATAGCTGAGGTAGTGCCACTAGACCAATTAGAACTTAGCCGACCAGGAACTTATTATATGCCTCACCAAGGTGTAGAAAGACAAAACGTTGCGACAACGAAATTTCGCGTAGTATTAGACGGTTCGGCACACGCCTATGGAAAACCCTCCCTCAACGCGTGCCTATTACCCGGACCTAATCAAAATCCCAATTTACTATTACTTCTTATTAGATTCAGAAACAATAGGGTAGCAATAGTCGCAGATATCGAAAAGGCTTTCCTTCAAATCGCTCTAGATGATCAGGATAAGGATTCCGTTAGGTTTATTTGGTTTCAAGAAGAGAATGGAAAAATTAAAAGAGGCCATTACGTGATCCTTAGAATGACCCGAGTACCCTTCGGGGTAACTTCGAGCCCTTTCCTACTGAGTTGCACAATTAAATATCATATTATGCAAAGTAAAGATCTTCCAGAACAACTAAAAAATATATTAAATAACGATCTTTACGTAGATGACCTTACAACCTCAGTAGACAGCGTTGAACAAGCTTACGAGATGTCACTAGGTGGCGCTAAGTTATTGAAGGAGGCGGGAATGAGATTTAGAAAGTGGGGTACGAATTCCCAGGAATTAAGAGACCTATGGTCAAATCACGATAAAGAAACGGACCTTTTCGAGCAAAACACTGATACCATTGAAAATAAGGTACTAGGAGTAAAATGGGACCCTAGTACGGACAATTTCACTTTTGACCTTTCTAACTTGATTAAACTTAGCAAAAATATTAAAATTACCAAACGACAAGTTCTTAGCTTCATAGCTCAAATATTTGACCCGTTAGGCCTAATATGTCCATTTACGATAAGGGCCAAAATTCTGCTACAAATCCTATGGGAATCCAAAGAAAATTGGGACACCGAACTTCCGCCAGAAACAAAGGAGATTTTCCAAACCTGGGGAAATGAACTCCCTAACCTTCACCGTGTCAAATTTCAAAGGCATTACTATTTTAATACCATGGATGAAATATCCGAAGTCGAACTCCATTGTTTTTGCGACGCCAGTTTAAAGGCCTATATACGCTACCTGCGTTTACGTTAGGTATAAAACCGTAACAGCCCAAGTAGGGGTATATTTGGTTACCGCGAAATCACGAGTAGCTCCCTTAAAAAACCAGGACCCGAAATTAAACCTAAAATTACCAAAGCTAGAACTTATGGGTTGCCTGATTGGGGCAAGATTAACTAACACTATTAAATCCGTCTTTCCCGAGAAATTAGTAGGAACCTTTTATTGGACCGACTCTATGATTGCATTGGCTTGGGTAACGGGAAATTCCAGCCAATGGAAACCGTTCGTTTCAAATAGAGTTATCGAAATTCAAAAATTATCCCAACGGGAAGAATGGTCCCACTGCCCCGGAAAGGACAATCCGGCAGATCTTCCATCCAGAGGTATAAGTGCCGATGACTTACGGAACAATAGCAAATGGGAGGAGGGTCCCACCTGGTTGAAAGAACCAAAAAACCTTTGGCCCAACACCCAACCACCATCCGAAGGAGATTTAGAGCCCGTAGCCAGCGAAAGGAGAAAAATAACCCTAACAATTAGCGTATCCCAAAAACTAACCGTTCAAAATTTAATTGACCTTAAAAAACATTACCACTTAAACAAGGTGTTACGTATTACCGCTTATTTGTTTAGATTTTCCATTAACAGTAAGGGTATACATAAAATGACAGACGCGATTAGCGCGGAAGAAATGCAACACGCTGAGACGCTATGGATAAAATCCATACAAGCTGAAGATTATGGACCAGAGATTAGGCAATTAAAAAATAATGAAAAAATCAACTCCAAATCAAAAATAGCCAATTTAAGTCCACGCTTAATGGAATCGGGAATTTTGCGCGTGGGTGGACGCTTGGAAGAATCTGACCTCTCGTACGCCGAAAAACACCCCATAATAATATCCAAGGGCCAGAGACTTGCAAAATTACTAGTAATTAGGAGTCACGCTCAAATTCACCACGGGGGAATAAGTGATACCGTCACTCAGTTGAGGGAAAGGTATTGGGTACCTTCAGCGAGGCAATTAGCGAGAACAGTGGTCAAGGATTGCGTCACTTGTAAAAGAATAAAGGCAAAACTAGGCGAAATGCCAATCGCACCATTACCCAAGGACAGAGTAGACCAATCGCCGCCATTCTCTATCACAGGAATAGATTTTGCTGGTCCGTTAATCGCTAAAATTAACAACCGCGAACCAAAAACCTACATATGCCTAGCCACCTGCGCCGTAACACGCGCTATTCACTTGGAGCTTGTCCCCTCCCTTAGTACTGACGATTTCCTGTTAGCCTTCCGAAGGATTATCGCTAGAAGAGGCGTTCCGCAAATTGTTTACACGGATAACGCCAAAACTTTCAAAAGGGCAAATTCGGATCTAACAACCATTTGGCAAAACATTAAACAAAATCGGCTTAGGGAAATTTTCGGGAACCAAGGAATTAAATGGAAATTCATAATAGAACGAGCCGCGTGGTATGGCGGCTGGTGGGAGCGCCTCGTGCGGTCCACCAAAACGTGTCTTAAGAAGACAATGGGTAGGGCCTTACTAACCTACGCCGAATTAGAAACTACCTTGATCGAAGCGGAAGCTTTAATAAACAGCAGACCTATTACCTACAGTTACAATGACCTAAACGAACCAACTCCGCTTACGCCGGCTGAATTTCTTATAGGGCGCCGAATTAATTCACTGCCACCCTTAACCTTCAAAAATAATCAAAGGATCCCTATGTCGCGAAGAGAAATAACGAAGAGGTTAAAATACCGCGAAGCCATTCTTAATAAAATTTGGAATAGGTGGAGAAATGAATATTTAAAGGAACTTCGTTCCGCCCACCAATCTAAACTTGCTAAAAATGAAACCGAATACAAGGTCGGAGATGTTGTTCTAATCCACGACGACAATCTACCGCGACACATGTGGAATCTTGGATTAGTACAGGAAGTGAAAATCGGCCGCGATAAAAGAAAAAGATGGTGCGTACTGAAAACCAAGAACAATAGTGTCATCAGAAGAACTGTTCAACATTTGTGCAACCTCGAAATAAGTGATACCGCGTAATTTGTACCCATGGTAATACTACGTATTACCGGGGGGAGTGTTAAAAAAGTGAATCTGATAATTACGCGTTTAAACCAATTAGTTAAATCTAACCTTAATTAAAATATAATCTTAAAGAATACGTAACTCTAAAACCTTAATTGTAATTTATTGTATTATTTTCTTATATATTATTTGAAATTGTATTCCCGCCAAATTTCCAAAAATAACCGAACCATTCCCTCTTTTATGACTTTCCATTGCCATACAGCCTGAACCGTTGAATTGCTTTAAACATTCGCGTGTCAAGCTGTATGACCCAGTGATGAATGGACCATAAACTTGGGGCACTGGGAAGTGACGATTGACGTTTCTCCGAAAAAGGCCAATTTTCGAAATAGGGTGAACTTCTCCATTGTTCGGCTTGGCGACAGCATCCTCGAAGTCTTCGAGGATCTTATCTCGTGACCTTCGACGCCTTTGAGATGCCGCGTCGGGAGTGGCCGTGCGATGGGGGTCACCTTGGCATGTTGTAGGGGGAACGGGCGAAGTCATCGTCGCTTCTCTAGAATCAATTACGAACAGATCGAAAAGACCCGCGAACCCATCCACACCCCTGCCAGAGCAGGAACTTTCGTTAAGTTAAAATAAATATTTGTTAAATTTGAAAGTATTTCTTTTTTCCAAGACCACTTACCATAAATCAAGACCAATTATCATAATCAGGACCAATAACCATAATCACCACTCCTAGCTATTGTTTCAGTCCGATAGTTAGGATTAAACCTCTACACATTAGCTCTCCCAAAGTGCAACACTAGATGGCACAAAATTGCGTAAGCTACCTAGAATCCAAAGTGGCTATAGAACACTCAAATTAATGTTTTAAATCTGTGTTAGTAGCTGGGAGAGGTGGCATTCTCCTGTAATTCCGCGTCTGGAAGGCTGAAGTCGAGGAAGTCTGCGGTGTCTACGAACATGCTGGTGCTTAAATTCGTTGCTAAAATGTCCTCGTGATTAGTCACATAGATCAAATGTTAGGCACCAGCCAAGAGGTCAATTGAACGGTCAATTGTGTATGATGCCACATCCTAAAATACAAAACGAAACCATCAAACGTGGGCATGTGGCTTCGAGTATAGTGCCAACAAATCGTGGACTGACTTGACTTCTTTTTGTCTCGGTCATTTTGATGTAATAAAAAATAGCATCATTTGTTATTATAAATATGAAAAAGTTATCGTAAACACCATGAAAATTATGTCACCTATTAATAAATTGCCGCTAGATGGCACAAAATGGCGTAAGCTACCTAGAATCCAAAGTGGCTATAGAACACTCAAATTAATATTTTAAATCTATGTTAGTAGCTGGGAGAGGTGGCATTCTCCTGTAATTCCGCGTCTGGAAGGCTGAAGTCGAGGAAGACTGCGGTGTCTACGAATATGTTGGTGCTTCTATTCGTTGCTAAAATGTCCGCCTGATTAGTCACATAGATCAAGTGATAGGCAGCAGCCAAAATGTTTAATGAACGTTCCCGTGTGGTTTGATGCCACATCAAATTGAATCAAACAAATGTGGACAGGTGGCTTCGAGTATGGTACCAACCAATCATGGACTGACTTGACTTTTTTTGTCTCGGTCATTTTGATGCAATAAAAATATTATTATTTGAAATTTTAATATTGAAAATGTTATCGTAAACATCATGAAAATTATGTCGCCAATTAAAAAAATGCCGCTAGATGGCACAAAATTGCGTAAGCTACCTAGAATCCAAAGTGGCTATAGAACACTCAAATTAATATTTTAAATCTATGTTAGTAACTGGGAGAGGTGGCATTCTCCTGTAATTCCGCGTCTGGAAGGCTGAAGTCGAGGAAGTCTGCGGTGTCTACGAATAGGTTGGTGCTTCTATTCGTAGTTTAAATGTCCGCCTGATTAGTCACATAGATCAAGTGATAGGCAGCAGCCAAAATGTTTATTGATCGTTCCCGTGTGGTTTGATGCCACATCAAATTGAATCAAACAAATGTGGACAGGTGGCTTCGAGTATGGTACCAACCAATCATGGACTGACTTGACTTTTTTTGTCTCGGTCATTTTGATGCAATAAAAAATATTATCATTTGTTATTATAAATATGAAAATGTTATCGTGAACACCATGAAAATTATGTTGCCAATTAATTAATTGCCACTAGATGGCACAAAATGGCGTAAACTACCTACATTCCAAAGTGGCTATAGAACCCTCAAATTGATATTTTAAAACTGTGCTAGTAGCTGGGAGAGGTGGCATTCTCCTGTAATTCCGCAGCTGGAAGGCTGAAGTCGAGGAAGTCTGCGGTGTCTACGAACATGGTGGGGCTTATATTTGTTGTTAAAATGTTCTCCTGATTAGTCAAATAGAACAAGTGATAGGCAGCAGTGAAAATGTCAATTAATCTTTCCCGTGTGGTGAAATGCCACATCAAATTGAATCAAACAAATGTGGACAGGTGGCTTCGAGTATAGTACCAACAAATCATGGACTGACTTGAATTTTTTTGTCTCGGTCATTTTGATGCAGTAAAAAATATTAACATTTGAATCTTAAATAATGAAAAGGTTTTCGTAAACACCAGAAAATTATGTTGCCAATTAATTAATAGCTGCTAGATGGCATAAAATGGCGTAAGCTACCTAGAATCCAAAGTGGCTATAGAACCCTCAAATTGCTATTTTAAATCTGTGTTAGTAGCTGGGAGAGGTGGCATTCTCCTGTAATTCCGCGTCTGGAAGGCTGAAGTCGAGGATGTCTGTGGTGTCTACGAACATGTTGGTGCTTCTATTCGTAGATAAAATGCCCTCCTGATTAGTCACATAGATCAAGTGATAGGCAGCAGCCAAAATGTTAAATATTCTGTCTCGTGTGGTGAAATGCCACATCAAATTGAATCAAACAAATGTGGACAGGTGGCTTCGAGTATAGTACCAACAAATCATGGACTGACTTGAATTTTTTTGTCTCGGTCATTTTGATGCCATAAAAAATATTATCATTTGAATCTTAAATAATGAAAAGGTTTTCGTAAACACCAGAAAATTATGTTGCCGATTAATAAATTGCCGCTAGATGGCATAAAATGGCGTAAGCTAACTAGAATCCAAAGTGGCTATAGAACCCTCAAATTAATTTTTTAAATCTGTGTTAGTAGCTGGGAGAGGTGGCATTCTCCTGTAATTCCGCGTCTGGAAGGCTGAAGTCGAGGAAGTCTGAGGTGTTTACGAATATGTTGGTGCTTCTGTCCGTTGCTAAAATGTCCTCCTGATTAGTCACATAGATCAAGTGTTAGGCACCAGCCAAGTGATCAATTGAACGGTCAATTGGGTATGATGCCACATCCTAAAATACAAAACGAAACCATCAAACGTGGGCATGTGGCTTCGAGTATAGTGCCAACAAATCATGGACTGACTAGACTTTTTTTTTGTCTCGTTCGTTTTGATGTAATAAAAAATATTATCATTTGTTATTATAAATATGAAAATGTTATCTTGATCACCATGAAAATTATGTTGCCAACTAATTAATTGCCGCTAGAGGGCACAAAATGGCGTAAACTACCTAGATTCCAAAGTGGCTATAGAACCCTCAAATTGATATTTTAAAACTATGCTAGTAGCTGGGAGAGGTGGCATTCTCCTGTAATTCCGCATCTGGAAGGCTAAAGTCGAGAAAGTCTGCGGTGTCTACGAACATGTTGGTGCTTCTTTTCGTTGCTAAATGTCCTCCTGATTAGTCACATAGATCAAGTGATAGGCAGCAGCCAAAATGTTAATTGAGCGTTCCCGTGTGGTGCGATGCCACATCAAATTGAATCAAACAAATGTGGACAGGTGGCTTCGAGTATAGTACCAACAAATCATGGACTGACTTGACTTTTTTTGTCTCGGTCATTTTGATGCAATAAAAAATATTATTATTTGAAATTTTAATAATGAAAATGTTATCGTAAACATCATGAAAATTATGTTGACAATTAATTAATTGCTGCTAGATGGCATAAAATGGCGTAAGCTTCCTAGAATCCAAAGTGGCTATAGAACCCTCAAATTGATATTTTAAATATGTGTTAGTAGCTGGGAGAGGTGGCATTCTCCTGTAATTCCGCGTCTGGAAGGCTGAAGTCGAGGAAGTCTGTGGTGTCTACGAACATGTTGGTGCTTCTATTCGTAGTTAAAATGTCCTCCTGAATAGTCACATAGATCAAGTGATAGGCAGCAGCCAAAATTCCAATTATTCTGTTCCGTGTGGTGAAATGCCACATCAAATTGAATCAAACAAATGTGGACAGGTGGCTTCGAGTATAGTACCAACAAATCATGGACTGACTTGAATTTTTTTGTCTCGGTCATTTTCATGCAAAAAAAAATATTATCATTTGAATCTTAAATAATGGAAAGGTTTTCGTAAACACCAGAAAATTATGTTGCCAATTAATTAATTGCCGCTAGATGGCATTAAATGGCGTAAGCTACCTAGAATCCCAAGTGGCTATAGAACCCTCAAATTGATATTTTAAATCTACGTTAGTAGCTGGGAGAGGTGGCATTCTCCTGTAATTCCGCGTCTGGAAGGCTGTAGTCGAGGAAGTCTGAGGTGTTTACGAATATGTTGGTGCTTCTGTCCGTTGCTAAAATGTCCGCCTGATAAGTCACATAGATCAAGTGATAGGCAGCAGCCAAAATGTTTATTGAACGTTCCCGTGTGGTTTGATGCCACATCAAATTGAATCAAACAAATGTGGACAGGTGGCTTCGAGTATGGAACCAACCAATCATGGACTGACTTGACTTTTTTTGTCTCGGTCATTTTGATGCAATAAAAAATATTATTATTTGAAATTTTAATACTGAAAATGTTATCGTAAACATCTAGAAAATTATGTCGCCAATTAAAAAAATGCCGCTAGATGGCACAAAATGGCATAAGCTACCTAGAATCCAAAGTGGCTATAGAACACTCAAATTAATATTTTAAATCTATGTTAGTAGCTGGGAGAGGTGGCATTCTCCTGTAATTCCGCGTCTGGAAGGCTGAAGTCCAGGAAGTCTGAGGTGTTTACGAATATGTTGGTGCTTCTGTCCGTTGCGAAAATGTCCTCCTGATTAGTCACATAGATCAAGTGTTAGGCACCAGCCACGTGATCAATTGAACGGTCAATTGGGTATGATGCCACATCCTAAAATACAAAACGAAACCATCAAACGTGGGCATGTGGCTTCGATTATAGTGCCAACAAATCATGGACTGACTTGACTTTTTTTGTCTCGGTCATTTTGATGTAATAAAAAATATAATCATTTGTTATTATAAATATGAAAATGTTATCGTAAACACCATGAAAATTATGTCGCCAATTATTATATTGCCGCTAGATGGCACAAAATGGCGTAAGCTACCTAGAATCCAAAGTGGCTATAAAACACTCAAATTAATATTTTAAATCTATGTTAGCAGCTGTCAGGGGTGGCATTCTCCTGTAATTCCGCGTCTGGAAGGCTGAAGTCGAGGAAGTCTGCGGTGTCTACGAACATGTTGCTGCTTCTATTCGTTGCTACAATGTCCGCCTGATTAGTCACATAGATCAAGTGACAGGCAGCAGCCAAAATGTTTATTGAGCGTTCCCGTGTGGTGTAATGCCACATCAAATTGAATCAAAACAAGTTGGCAAGCCAAAATATACCTCTCCTCGGAAGAATTGTCCCTAGTGGTATTAATTTCTCGAGATAACCCTTAAAGATATATCTCCGCAATTTAGAGTTATTTGTTAAAAATATTAACCCATTTCTATCCCGCCCGGTATAAAATTTTAATTATAATTAAAATAATTGAGACGAAACGACCAATTTTAATTTATTCAGAATATCATAAGTTAAGTAGTTACAACAGTAAGTTAGACGTACTATAACAATGCACAATTGAATTAAACCCTTTTACAGAACAAGTTTATCAGTTAAATATAATACGAAGCAAATTTTAATGAAATATCTACAAAGGCTTTTTGGAATTACTCGCTTACGAAATACTTGCCGCATCTTTAACGCTCATTTCATTTCAACACTCGCCCTTGATGAAGATACCGTAGATATCTGGTAGTGGACGACTCGTTCACTTCCTGTTGACGTTGTGACGCATACCACATGAAAAAGACCAATGCCGTCCAATTTCCAATATCATATAATGACTCGCACACCCAAGAAATCATTGACTGCGTTAGAAATCGTAGATATCCAAATATCCACACCAAATGTATTTACAAGAAGCAAAAACCTTACCATCAACAAAGCACAGAGAGCCACTTGACGAACCGCCAGCTCTTAAAGCAATTAACGTTAAATTATCTCCTTTGAATTAACAGAACTATATATAGGTCGTTAAAAAAGTGGACCACCCACAGGGTCTACCCTTTAACCCTCTAATCTCGGCTGACTGCGCTAAAACAAGATGTAACCTTTAAAAAATACCAGATTAGGCCTTCATAAATTCATTAATAAAAAAAGACTTTATTACCTATTATGCTTACGATGCCTGTCTTAATTTCAGTGAATCTAAGGAGCTATCGGTGGTTCTGTGGTAGAGCGCTCGACTGCCAAGCCGAATGGTCTGGGTTCGAAACCTGGGTGGCGCATTTATTTTTAATCAATAGAGAAACGCTAAAGTAGAATTTCTTCGATGCAATAATTTCAATTTCAATTCTATTTCAATTAAACCAAAATTTCGTACTCTATTAAATACGCTTCCGATAAAGCTGAAGGTCTAATTTTCAATAAGGCGTAACAAGTGTCGGTGGTTCTGTGGTAGAACGTCCGCCTGTCAATCAGGAGGTCTCGGGTTCAAATCCCGCCCGATGCGATCGCAAATTGATACTAAGACGAATACCGTGTACAACTGGTGGAAACCCTGCCATTGAACGTTGAGAGGTAGCATTACACTCAGCACTCGGTCCGTCCCAAAGTCATTAAGAAGAAGTTGGAGAGAAAACGCCCATATAAACACAACAGACTCAACATGCACATCCATCAGAACACAAACACAACAAATTCAACACTCACAACCTACGCATAAACATTACAAAAACGTAATACACCAAACCGTCACGACGGTGAGCGAAAAAACACCATCCAAACCAAACCGCAAATGCATCCGTTAACGCTCACCGTCGCACGGTGGTTTTGCCAACCCTTTGAGAAACTGCGTACGCAGTGATTACACTTTGCACCAAAAATGCGAACGCGTTCGCAGTCCTGACAGACAGACACACCCACAGACCCACCCACAGACCCACCCACAGACCCACCCACAGACCCACCCACAGACAGACACGGTCGTTGTATAACCCCTCCTAGGGGACTTTGTCCCCTCGGAGAGGTAAAAATGTGGGCAGGTGGTTACGAGTATAGTACCAACAACTCCTGGACTGACTTGCCTTTTTTTGTCTCGGTAATTTTGATTCAATAAAAAATATTATCATTTGTAATTATAAATATGAAAATGTTATCGTAAACACCATGAAAATTGTGTTGCTAACTAATTAATTGCCGCTAGATGGCACAAATGGGCGTAAGCTACCTATTTCCACAGTGGCTATAGAGCCCTCAAATTAATGTTTTAAATCTGTGTTAGTAGCTGGGAGGGGTGGCATTCTCCTGTAATTCCGCGTCTGGAATGCGAAGTAGAGGAAGTCTGCGGTGTCTACGAACATGTTTGTGCTTCTATTCGTAGTTAAAATGTCCTCCTGATTAGTCACATAGATCAAGTGATAGGCAGCAGCCAAAATGTTAATTGAGCATTCCCGAGTGGTGCGATGCCACATCAAATTGAATCAAACAAATGTGGGCAGGCGGTTTCGAGTATAGTGCCAACAAATCATGGACTGACTTGACTTTTTTTTGTCTCGGTCATTTTGTTGTAATAAAAAATATTATCATTTGTTATTATAAATATGAAAATGTTATCGTGAACACCATGAAAATTATGTTGCCAACTAATTATTTGCCGCTAGATGGCACAAAATGGCGTAAACTACCTAGATTCCAAAGTGGCTATAGAACCCTCAAATTGATATTTTAAAACTGTGCTAGTAGCTGGGAGAGGTGGGTTTCTCCTGTAATTCCGCATCTGGAAGGCTGAAGTCGAGAAAGTCTGCGGTGTCTACGAACATGTTGGTGCTTCTATTCGTTGCTAAAATGTCCTCCTTATTAGTCACATAGATCAAGTGATAGGCAGCAGCCAAAATGTTAATTGAGCGTTCCCGTGTGGTGCAATGCCACATCAAATTGAATCAAACAAATGTGGACAGGCGGTTTCGAGTATAGTGCCAACAAATCATGGACTGACTTGACTTTTTTTTGTCTCGGTCATTTTGTTGTAATAAAAAATATTATCATTTGTTATTATAAATATGAAAATGTTATCGTGAACACCATGAAAATTATGTTGCCAACTAATTAATTGCCGCTAGATGGCACAAAATGGCGTAAGCTACCTAGAATTCAAAGTGGCTATAGAACCCTCAAATTGATATTTTAAATCTGTGTTAGTAGCTGGGAGAGGTGGCATTCTCCTGTAATTCCGCGTCTGGAAGGCTGAAGTCGAGGATGTCTGTGGTGTCTACGAACATGTTGGTGCTTCTATTCGTAGATAAAATGCCCTCCTGATTAGTCACATAGATCAAGTGATAGGCAGCAGCCAAAATGTTTATTGAACGTTCCCGTGTGGTTTGATGCCACATCAAATTGAATCAAACAAATGTGGACAGGTGGCTTCGAGTATAGTACCAACAAATCATGTACTTACTTGACTTTTTTTGTCTCGGTCATTTTGATGCAATAAAAAATATTATTATTTGAAATTTTAATACTGAAAATGTTATCGTTAACATCATGAAAATTTTGTTGACAATTAATAAATTGCCGCTAGATGGCACAAAATGGCGTAAGCTACCTAGAATCCAAAGTGGCTATAGAACACTCAAATTAATATTTTAAATCTGTGTTAGTAGCTGGGAGAGGTGGCATTCTCCTGTAATTCCGCGTCTGGAAGGCTGAAGTCGCGGAAGTCTGCGGTGTCTACGAACATGTTGGTGATTCTATTCGTTGCTTAAATGTCCGCCTGTTTAGTCACATAGATCAAGTGATAGGCAGCAGCCGAAATGTTAATTGAGCGTTCCCGTGTGGTGCGATGCCACATCAAATTACATCAAAAAAATGTGGACAGGTGGCTACGAGTATAGTACCAGCAACTCCTGGACTGACTTGACTTTTTTTGTCTCGGTAATTTTGATTTAATAAAAAATATTATCATTTGTAATTATAAATATGAAAATGTTATCGTAAACAACATGAAAATTATGTTGCCAACTAATTAATTGCCGCTAGATGGCACAAATGGGCGTAAGCTACCTAGATTCCACAGTGGCTATATAACCCTCAATTTTGATATTTTAAAACTGTGCTAGTAGCAGGGAGAGCTGGCATTCTCCTGTAATTCCGCGTCAGGAAGGCTGAAGTCGAGGAAGTCTGCGGTGTCTACGAACATGTTGGTGCTTATATTCGTTGCTAAAATGTCTTCCTGATTAGTCACATAGATCAAGTGTTAGGCACCAGCCAAGAGATCATTTGAACGGTCAATTGGGTATGATGCCAATTCCCAAAATACAAAACAAAACCATCAAACGTGAGCAAGTGGCTTCGAGTATAGTGCCAACAAATTATGGACTGACTTGACTTTTTTTTTGTCTCGGTCATTTGGATGTAATAAAAAATATTATTATTTGAAATTTTAATAATGAAAATGTTATTGAAAACACCAGGAAATTTATGTTTCCAATTAATAAATTGCCGCTAGATGGCATAAAATGGTGTAAGCTACCTAGAATCCAAAGTGGCTATAGAACCCTCAAATTGATATTTTAAATCTGTGTTAGTAGCTGGGAGAGGTGGCATTCTCCTGTCATTCCGCGTCAGGAAGGCTGAAGTCGAGGAAGTCTTCGGTGTCTACGAACATGTTGGTGCTTATATTCGTTGCTAAAATGTCTTCCTGATTAGTCACATAGATCAAGTGTTAGGCACCAGCCAAGAGATCATTTGAACGGTCAATTGGGTATGATGCCACATCCCAAAATACAAAACAAAACCAACAAACGTGAGCAAGTGGCTTCGAGTATAGTGCCAACAAATTATGGACTGACTTGACTTTTTTTTGTCTCGGTCATTTTGATGTAATAAAAAATATTATTATTTGAAATTTTAATAATGAAAATGTTATTGAAAACACCAGGAAAGTTATGTTGCCAATTAATAAATTGCCGCTAGATGGCATAAAATGGTGTAAGCTACCTAGAATCCAAAGTGGCTATAGAACCCTCAAATTGATATTTTAAATCTGTGTTAGTAGCTGGGAGAGATGGCATTCTCCTGATATTCCGCGTCTGGAAGGCTGAAGTCGAGGAAGTCTGCGGTGCCTACGAAGATGTTGGTGCTTCTATTCGTTGCTAAAATGTACTCCTGATTAGTCACATAGATCAAGTGATAGGCAGCAGCCAAAATGTTAATTGGGCGTTCCCGTGTGGTGCGATGCCACATCAAATTGAATGAAACAAATGTGGACAGGCGGCTTCGAGTATAGTGCCAACAAATCATGGACTGACTTGACTTTTGTTTGTCTCGGTCATTTTGTTGTAATAAAAAATATTATCATTTGTTATTATAAATTTGAAAATGTTATCGTGAACACCATGAAAATTATGTTGCCAACTAATTAATTGCCGCTAGATGGCACAAAATGGCGTAAACTACCTAGATTCCAAAGTGGCTATAGAACCCTCAAATTGATATTTTAAAACTATGCTAGTAGCTGGGAGAGGTGGCATTCTCCTGTAATTCCGCATCTGGAAGGCTAAAGTCGAGAAAGTCTGCGGTGTCTACGAACATGTTGGTGCTTCTTTTCGTTGCTAAATGTCCTCCTGATTAGTCACATAGATCAAGTGATAGGCAGCAGCCAAAATGTTAATTGAGCGTTCCCGTGTGGTGCGATGCCACATCAAATTGAATCAAACAAATGTGGACAGGTGGCTTCGAGTATAGTACCAACAAATCATGGACTGACTTGACTTTTTTTGTCTCGGTCATTTTGATGCAATAAAAAATATTATTATTTGAAATTTTAATAATGAAAATGTTATCGTAAACATCATGAAAATTATGTTGACAATTAATTAATTGCTGCTAGATGGCATAAAATGGCGTAAGCTTCCTAGAATCCAAAGTGGCTATAGAACCCTCAAATTGATATTTTAAATATGTGTTAGTAGCTGGGAGAGGTGGCATTCTCCTGTAATTCCGCGTCTGGAAGGCTGAAGTCGAGGAAGTCTGTGGTGTCTACGAACATGTTGGTGCTTCTATTCGTAGTTAAAATGTCCTCCTGAATAGTCACATAGATCAAGTGATAGGCAGCAGCCAAAATTCCAATTATTCTGTTCCGTGTGGTGAAATGCCACATCAAATTGAATCAAACAAATGTGGACAGGTGGCTTCGAGTATAGTACCAACAAATCATGGACTGACTTGAATTTTTTTGTCTCGGTCATTTTCATGCAAAAAAAAATATTATCATTTGAATCTTAAATAATGGAAAGGTTTTCGTAAACACCAGAAAATTATGTTGCCAATTAATTAATTGCCGCTAGATGGCATTAAATGGCGTAAGCTACCTAGAATCCCAAGTGGCTATAGAACCCTCAAATTGATATTTTAAATCTACGTTAGTAGCTGGGAGAGGTGGCATTCTCCTGTAATTCCGCGTCTGGAAGGCTGTAGTCGAGGAAGTCTGAGGTGTTTACGAATATGTTGGTGCTTCTGTCCGTTGCTAAAATGTCCGCCTGATAAGTCACATAGATCAAGTGATAGGCAGCAGCCAAAATGTTTATTGAACGTTCCCGTGTGGTTTGATGCCACATCAAATTGAATCAAACAAATGTGGACAGGTGGCTTCGAGTATGGAACCAACCAATCATGGACTGACTTGACTTTTTTTGTCTCGGTCATTTTGATGCAATAAAAAATATTATTATTTGAAATTTTAATACTGAAAATGTTATCGTAAACATCTAGAAAATTATGTCGCCAATTAAAAAAATGCCGCTAGATGGCACAAAATGGCATAAGCTACCTAGAATCCAAAGTGGCTATAGAACACTCAAATTAATATTTTAAATCTATGTTAGTAGCTGGGAGAGGTGGCATTCTCCTGTAATTCCGCGTCTGGAAGGCTGAAGTCCAGGAAGTCTGAGGTGTTTACGAATATGTTGGTGCTTCTGTCCGTTGCGAAAATGTCCTCCTGATTAGTCACATAGATCAAGTGTTAGGCACCAGCCACGTGATCAATTGAACGGTCAATTGGGTATGATGCCACATCCTAAAATACAAAACGAAACCATCAAACGTGGGCATGTGGCTTCGATTATAGTGCCAACAAATCATGGACTGACTTGACTTTTTTTTTCTCGGTCATTTTGATGTAATAAAAAATATAATCATTTGTTATTATAAATATGAAAATGTTATCGTAAACACCATGAAAATTATGTCGCCAATTATTATATTGCCGCTAGATGGCACAAAATGGCGTAAGCTACCTAGAATCCAAAGTGGCTATAAAACACTCAAATTAATATTTTAAATCTATGTTAGCAGCTGTCAGGGGTGGCATTCTCCTGTAATTCCGCGTCTGGAAGGCTGAAGTCGAGGAAGTCTGCGGTGTCTACGAACATGTTGCTGCTTCTATTCGTTGCTACAATGTCCGCCTGATTAGTCACATAGATCAAGTGACAGGCAGCAGCCAAAATGTTTATTGAGCGTTCCCGTGTGGTGTAATGCCACATCAAATTGAATCAAAACAAGTTGGCAAGCCAAAATATACCTCTCCTCGGAAGAATTGTCCCTAGTGGTATTAATTTCTCGAGATAACCCTTAAAGATATATCTCCGCAATTTAGAGTTATTTGTTAAAAATATTAACCCATTTCTATCCCGCCCGGTATAAAATTTTAATTATAATTAAAATAATTGAGACGAAACGACCAATTTTAATTTATTCAGAATATCATAAGTTAAGTAGTTACAACAGTAAGTTAGACGTACTATAACAATGCACAATTGAATTAAACCCTTTTACAGAACAAGTTTATCAGTTAAATATAATACGAAGCAAATTTTAATGAAATATCTACAAAGGCTTTTTGGAATTACTCGCTTACGAAATACTTGCCGCATCTTTAACGCTCATTTCATTTCAACACTCGCCCTTGATGAAGATACCGTAGATATCTGGTAGTGGACGACTCGTTCACTTCCTGTTGACGTTGTGACGCATACCACATGAAAAAGACCAATGCCGTCCAATTTCCAATATCATATAATGACTCGCACACCCAAGAAATCATTGACTGCGTTAGAAATCGTAGATATCCAAATATCCACACCAAATGTATTTACAAGAAGCAAAAACCTTACCATCAACAAAGCACAGAGAGCCACTTGACGAACCGCCAGCTCTTAAAGCAATTAACGTTAAATTATCTCCTTTGAATTAACAGAACTATATATAGGTCGTTAAAAAAGTGGACCACCCACAGGGTCTACCCTTTAACCCTCTAATCTCGGCTGACTGCGCTAAAACAAGATGTAACCTTTAAAAAATACCAGATTAGGCCTTCATAAATTCATTAATAAAAAAAGACTTTATTACCTATTATGCTTACGATGCCTGTCTTAATTTCAGTGAATCTAAGGAGCTATCGGTGGTTCTGTGGTAGAGCGCTCGACTGCCAAGCCGAATGGTCTGGGTTCGAAACCTGGGTGGCGCATTTATTTTTAATCAATAGAGAAACGCTAAAGTAGAATTTCTTCGATGCAATAATTTCAATTTCAATTCTATTTCAATTAAACCAAAATTTCGTACTCTATTAAATACGCTTCCGATAAAGCTGAAGGTCTAATTTTCAATAAGGCGTAACAAGTGTCGGTGGTTCTGTGGTAGAACGTCCGCCTGTCAATCAGGAGGTCTCGGGTTCAAATCCCGCCCGATGCGATCGCAAATTGATACTAAGACGAATACCGTGTACAACTGGTGGAAACCCTGCCATTGAACGTTGAGAGGTAGCATTACACTCAGCACTCGGTCCGTCCCAAAGTCATTAAGAAGAAGTTGGAGAGAAAACGCCCATATAAACACAACAGACTCAACATGCACATCCATCAGAACACAAACACAACAAATTCAACACTCACAACCTACGCATAAACATTACAAAAACGTAATACACCAAACCGTCACGACGGTGAGCGAAAAAACACCATCCAAACCAAACCGCAAATGCATCCGTTAACGCTCACCGTCGCACGGTGGTTTTGCCAACCCTTTGAGAAACTGCGTACGCAGTGATTACACTTTGCACCGAAAATGCGAACGCGTTCGCAGTCCTGACAGACAGACACACCCACAGACCCACCCACAGACCCACCCACAGACCCACCCACAGACAGACACGGTCGTTGTATAACCCCTCCTAGGGGACTTTGTCCCCTCGGAGAGGTAAAAATGTGGGCAGGTGGTTACGAGTATAGTACCAACAACTCCTGGACTGACTTGCCTTTTTTTGTCTCGGTAATTTTGATTCAATAAAAAATATTATCATTTGTAATTATAAATATGAAAATGTTATCGTAAACACCATGAAAATTGTGTTGCTAACTAATTAATTGCCGCTAGATGGCACAAATGGGCGTAAGCTACCTATTTCCACAGTGGCTATAGAGCCCTCAAATTAATGTTTTAAATCTGTGTTAGTAGCTGGGAGGGGTGGCATTCTCCTGTAATTCCGCGTCTGGAATGCGAAGTAGAGGAAGTCTGCGGTGTCTACGAACATGTTTGTGCTTCTATTCGTAGTTAAAATGTCCTCCTGATTAGTCACATAGATCAAGTGATAGGCAGCAGCCAAAATGTTAATTGAGCATTCCCGAGTGGTGCGATGCCACATCAAATTGAATCAAACAAATGTGGGCAGGCGGTTTCGAGTATAGTGCCAACAAATCATGGACTGACTTGACTTTTTTTTGTCTCGGTCATTTTGTTGTAATAAAAAATATTATCATTTGTTATTATAAATATGAAAATGTTATCGTGAACACCATGAAAATTATGTTGCCAACTAATTATTTGCCGCTAGATGGCACAAAATGGCGTAAACTACCTAGATTCCAAAGTGGCTATAGAACCCTCAAATTGATATTTTAAAACTGTGCTAGTAGCTGGGAGAGGTGGGTTTCTCCTGTAATTCCGCATCTGGAAGGCTGAAGTCGAGAAAGTCTGCGGTGTCTACGAACATGTTGGTGCTTCTATTCGTTGCTAAAATGTCCTCCTTATTAGTCACATAGATCAAGTGATAGGCAGCAGCCAAAATGTTAATTGAGCGTTCCCGTGTGGTGCAATGCCACATCAAATTGAATCAAACAAATGTGGACAGGCGGTTTCGAGTATAGTGCCAACAAATCATGGACTGACTTGACTTTTTTTTGTCTCGGTCATTTTGTTGTAATAAAAAATATTATCATTTGTTATTATAAATATGAAAATGTTATCGTGAACACCATGAAAATTATGTTGCCAACTAATTAATTGCCGCTAGATGGCACAAAATGGCGTAAGCTACCTAGAATCCAAAGTGGCTATAGAACCCTCAAATTGATATTTTAAATCTGTGTTAGTAGCTGGGAGAGGTGGCATTCTCCTGTAATTCCGCGTCTGGAAGGCTGAAGTCGAGGATGTCTGTGGTGTCTACGAACATGTTGGTGCTTCTATTCGTAGATAAAATGCCCTCCTGATTAGTCACATAGATCAAGTGATAGGCAGCAGCCAAAATGTTTATTGAACGTTCCCGTGTGGTTTGATGCCACATCAAATTGAATCAAACAAATGTGGACAGGTGGCTTCGAGTATAGTACCAACAAATCATGTACTTACTTGACTTTTTTTGTCTCGGTCATTTTGATGCAATAAAAAATATTATTATTTGAAATTTTAATACTGAAAATGTTATCGTTAACATCATGAAAATTTTGTTGACAATTAATAAATTGCCGCTAGATGGCACAAAATGGCGTAAGCTACCTAGAATCCAAAGTGGCTATAGAACACTCAAATTAATATTTTAAATCTGTGTTAGTAGCTGGGAGAGGTGGCATTCTCCTGTAATTCCGCGTCTGGAAGGCTGAAGTCGCGGAAGTCTGCGGTGTCTACGAACATGTTGGTGATTCTATTCGTTGCTTAAATGTCCGCCTGTTTAGTCACATAGATCAAGTGATAGGCAGCAGCCGAAATGTTAATTGAGCGTTCCCGTGTGGTGCGATGCCACATCAAATTACATCAAAAAAATGTGGACAGGTGGCTACGAGTATAGTACCAGCAACTCCTGGACTGACTTGACTTTTTTTGTCTCGGTAATTTTGATTTAATAAAAAATATTATCATTTGTAATTATAAATATGAAAATGTTATCGTAAACAACATGAAAATTATGTTGCCAACTAATTAATTGCCGCTAGATGGCACAAATGGGCGTAAGCTACCTAGATTCCACAGTGGCTATATAACCCTCAATTTTGATATTTTAAAACTGTGCTAGTAGCAGGGAGAGCTGGCATTCTCCTGTAATTCCGCGTCAGGAAGGCTGAAGTCGAGGAAGTCTGCGGTGTCTACGAACATGTTGGTGCTTATATTCGTTGCTAAAATGTCTTCCTGATTAGTCACATAGATCAAGTGTTAGGCACCAGCCAAGAGATCATTTGAACGGTCAATTGGGTATGATGCCAATTCCCAAAATACAAAACAAAACCATCAAACGTGAGCAAGTGGCTTCGAGTATAGTGCCAACAAATTATGGACTGACTTGACTTTTTTTTTGTCTCGGTCATTTGGATGTAATAAAAAATATTATTATTTGAAATTTTAATAATGAAAATGTTATTGAAAACACCAGGAAATTTATGTTTCCAATTAATAAATTGCCGCTAGATGGCATAAAATGGTGTAAGCTACCTAGAATCCAAAGTGGCTATAGAACCCTCAAATTGATATTTTAAATCTGTGTTAGTAGCTGGGAGAGGTGGCATTCTCCTGTCATTCCGCGTCAGGAAGGCTGAAGTCGAGGAAGTCTTCGGTGTCTACGAACATGTTGGTGCTTATATTCGTTGCTAAAATGTCTTCCTGATTAGTCACATAGATCAAGTGTTAGGCACCAGCCAAGAGATCATTTGAACGGTCAATTGGGTATGATGCCACATCCCAAAATACAAAACAAAACCAACAAACGTGAGCAAGTGGCTTCGAGTATAGTGCCAACAAATTATGGACTGACTTGACTTTTTTTTGTCTCGGTCATTTTGATGTAATAAAAAATATTATTATTTGAAATTTTAATAATGAAAATGTTATTGAAAACACCAGGAAAGTTATGTTGCCAATTAATAAATTGCCGCTAGATGGCATAAAATGGTGTAAGCTACCTAGAATCCAAAGTGGCTATAGAACCCTCAAATTGATATTTTAAATCTGTGTTAGTAGCTGGGAGAGATGGCATTCTCCTGATATTCCGCGTCTGGAAGGCTGAAGTCGAGGAAGTCTGCGGTGCCTACGAAGATGTTGGTGCTTCTATTCGTTGCTAAAATGTACTCCTGATTAGTCACATAGATCAAGTGATAGGCAGCAGCCAAAATGTTAATTGGGCGTTCCCGTGTGGTGCGATGCCACATCAAATTGAATGAAACAAATGTGGACAGGCGGCTTCGAGTATAGTGCCAACAAATCATGGACTGACTTGACTTTTGTTTGTCTCGGTCATTTTGTTGTAATAAAAAATATTATCATTTGTTATTATAAATTTGAAAATGTTATCGTGAACACCATGAAAATTATGTTGCCAACTAATTAATTGCCGCTAGATGGCACAAAATGGCGTAAGCTACCTAGATTCCAAAGTGGCTATAGAACCCTCAATTTAGATATTTTAAAACTGTGCTAGTAGCAGGGAGAGGTGGCATTCTCCTGTAATTCCGCATCTGGAAGGCTGAAGTCGAGAAAGTCTGCGGTGTCTACGAACATTTTGGTGCTTCTATTCGTTGCTAAAATGTCCTCCTGATTAGTCACATAGATCAAGTGATAGGCAGCAGCCAAAATGTTAATTGAGCGTTCCCGTGTGGTGCGATGCCACATCAAATTGAATCAAACAAATGTGGACAGGCGGCTTCGAGTATAGTGCCAACAAATCATGGACTGACTTGACTTTTTTTGTCTCGATCATTTTGTTGTAATAAAAAATATTATCATTTGTTAATATAAATTTGAAAATGTTATCGTGAACACCATGAAAATTATGTTGCCAACTAATTAATTGCCGCTAGATGGCACAAAATGGCGTAAACTACCTAGATTCCAAAGTGGCTATAGAACCCTCAATTTTGATATTTTAAAACTGAGCTAGTAGCTGGGAGAGGTGGCATTCTCCTGTAATTCCGCATCTGGAAGGCTGAAGTCGAGAAAGTCTGCGGTGTCTACGAACATGTTGGTGCTTCTATTCGTTGCTAAAATGTCCTCCTGATTAGTCACATAGATCAAGTGATAGGCAGCAGCCAAAATGTTAATTGAGCGTTCCCGTGTGGTGCGATGCCACATCAAATTGAATCAAACAAATGTGGACAGGCGGCTTCGAGTATAGTGCCAACAAATCATGGACTGACTTGACTTTTTTTGTCTCGATCATTTTGTTGTAATAAAAAATATTATCATTTGTTATTATAAATTTGAAAATGTTATCGTGAACACCATGAAAATTATGTTGCCAACTAATTAATTGCCGCTAGATGGCACAAAATGGCGTAAACTACCTAGATTCCCAAGTGGATATAGAACCCTCAAATTGATATTTTAAAACAGTGCTAGTAGCTGGGAGAGGTGGAATTCTCCTGTAATTCCGCATCTGGAAGGCTGAAGTCGAGGAAGTCTGCGGTGTCTACGAACATGTTGGTGCTTCTATTCGTTGCTAAAATGTCCTCCTTATTAGTCACATAGATCAAGTGATAGGCAGCAGCCAAAATGTTTATTGAACGTTCCCGTGTGGTTTGATGCCACATCAAATTGAATCAAACAAATGTGGACAGGTGGCTTCGAGTATAGTACCAACAAATCATGTACTTACTTGACTTTTTTTGTCTCGGTCATTTTGATGCAATAAAAAATATTATTATTTGAAATTTTAATACTGAAAATGTTATCGTTAACATCATGAAAATTTTGTTGACAATTAATAAATTGCCGCTAGATGGCACAAAATGGCGTAAGCTACCTAGAATCCAAAGTGGCTATAGAACACTCAAATTAATATTTTAAATCTGTGTTAGTAGCTGGGAGAGGTGGCATTCTCCTGTAATTCCGCGTCTGGAAGGCTGAAGTCGCGGAAGTCTGCGGTGTCTACGAACATGTTGGTGATTCTATTCGTTGCTTAAATGTCCGCCTGTTTAGTCACATAGATCAAGTGATAGGCAGCAGCCGAAATGTTAATTGAGCGTTCCCGTGTGGTGCGATGCCACATCAAATTACATCAAAAAAATGTGGACAGGTGGCTACGAGTATAGTACCAGCAACTCCTGGACTGACTTGACTTTTTTTGTCTCGGTAATTTTGATTTAATAAAAAATATTATCATTTGTAATTATAAATATGAAAATGTTATCGTAAACAACATGAAAATTATGTTGCCAACTAATTAATTGCCGCTAGATGGCACAAATGGGCGTAAAATACCTAGATTCCACAGTGGCTATATAACCCTCAATTTTGATATTTTAAAACTGTGCTAGTAGCAGGGAGAGGTGGCATTCTCCTGTAATTCCGCATCTGGAAGGCTGAAGTCGAGAAAGTCTGCGGTGTCTACGAACATTTTGGTGCTTCTATTCGTTGCTAAAATGTCCTCCTGATTAGTCACATAGATCAAGTGATAGGCAGCAGCCAAAATGTTAATTGAGCGTTCCCGTGTGGTGCGATGCCACATCAAATTGAATCAAACAAATGTGGACAGGTGGCTTCGAGTATAGTACCAACAAATCATGGACTGACTTGACTCTTTTTTGTCTCGGTCATTTTGATGCAATAAAATAATTATTATTTGAAATTTTAATAATGAAAATGTTATCGTAAACACCATGAAAATTATGTTGCCAATTAATTAATTGCCGCTAGATGGCATAAAATGGCGTAAGCTACCTAGAATCCAAAGTGGCTATAGAACCCTGAAATTGATATTTTAAATCTGTGTTAGTAGCTGGGAGAGGTGGCATTCCCCTGTAATTCCGCGTCTGGAAGGCCGAAGTCGAGGAATCCTGCGGTGTCTACGAACATGTTGGTGCTTATATTCGTTGCTAAAATGTCTTCCTGATTAGTCACATAGATCAAGTGTTAGGCACCAGCCAAGAGATCAATTGAACGGTCAATTGGGTATGATGCCACATCCCAAAATACAAAACGAAACCAACAAAGGGAGCAAGTGGCTTCGAGTATAGTGCCAACAAATTATGGACTGACTTGACTTTTTTTTGTCTCGGTCATTTTGATGTAATAAAAAATATTATTACTTGAAATTTTAATAATGAAAATGTTATTGAAAACACCAGGAAAGTTATGTTGCCAATTAATAAATTGCCGCTAGATGGCATTAAATGGTGTAAGCTACCTAGAATCCAAAGTGGCTATAGAACCCTCAAATTGATATTTTAAATCTGTGTTAGTAGCTGGGAGAGGTGGCATTCTCCTGTTATTCCGCGTCTGGAAGGCTGAAGTCGAGGAAGTCTGCGGTGCCTACGAACATGTTGGTGCTTCTATTCGTTGCTAAAATGTACTCCTGATTAGTCACATAGATCAAGTGATAGGCAGCAGCCAAAATGTTAATTGAGCGTTCCCGTGTGGTGCGATGCCACATCAAATTGAATCAAACAAATGTGGACAGGCGGCTTCGAGTATAGTGCCAACAAATCATGGACTGACTTGACTTTTTTTGTCTCGATCATTTTGTTGTAATAAAAAATATTATCATTTGTTATTATAAATATGAAAATGTTATCGTGAACACCATGAAAATTATGTTGCCAACTAATTAATTGCCGCTAGATGGCACAAAATGGCGTAAACTACCTAGATTCCCAAGTGGATATAGAACCCTCAAATTGATATTTTAAAACAGTGCTAGTAGCAGGGAGAGGTGGCATTCTCCTGTAATTCCGCATCTGGAAGGCTGAAGTCGAGAAAGTCTGCGGTGTCTACGAACATTTTGGTGCTTCTATTCGTTGCTAAAATGTCCTCCTGATTAGTCACATAGATAAAGTGATAGGCAGCAGCCAAAATGTTAATTGAGCGTTCCCGTGTGGTGCGATGCCACATCAAATTGAATCAAACAAATGTGGACAGGTGGCTTCGAGTATAGTACCAACAAATCATGGACTGACTTGACTCTTTTTTGTCTCGGTCATTTTGATGCAATAAAATAATTATTATTTGAAATTTTAATAATGAAAATGTTATCGTAAACACCATGAAAATTATGTTGCCAATTAATTAATTGCCGCTAGATGGCATAAAATGGCGTAAGCTACCTAGAATCCAAAGTGGCTATAGAACCCTGAAATTGATATTTTAAATCTGTGTTAGTAGCTGGGAGAGGTGGCATTCTCCTGTAATTCCGCGTCTGGAAGGCCGAAGTCGAGGAATCCTGCGGTGTCTACGAACATGTTGGTGCTTATATTCGTTGCTAAAATGTCTTCCTGATTAGTCACATAGATCAAGTGTTAGGCACCAGCCAAGAGATCAATTGAACGGTCAATTGGGTATGATGCCACATCCCAAAATACAAAACGAAACCAACAAAGGGAGCAAGTGGCTTCGAGTATAGTGCCAACAAATTATGGACTGACTTGACTTTTTTTGTCTCGGTCATTTTGATGTAATAAAAAATATTATTATTTGAAATTTTAATAATGAAAATGTTATTGAAAACACCAGGAAAGTTATGTTGCCAATTAATAAATTGCCGCTAGATGGCATTAAATGGTGTAAGCTACCTAGAATCCAAAGTGGCTATAGAACCCTCAAATTGATATTTTAAATCTGTGTTAGTAGCTGGGAGAGGTGGCATTCTCCTGTTATTCCGCGTCTGGAAGGCTGAAGTCGAGGAAGTCTGCGGTGCCTACGAACATGTTGGTGCTTCTATTCGTTGCTAAAATGTACTCCTGATTAGTCACATAGATCAAGTGATAGGCAGCAGCCAAAATGTTAATTGAGCGTTCCCGTGTGGTGCGATGCCACATCAAATTGAATCAAACAAATGTGGACAGGCGGCTTCGAGTATAGTGCCAACAAATCATGGACTGACTTGACTTTTTTTTGTCTCGGTCATTTTGTTGTAATAAAAAATATTATCATTTGTTATTATAAATTTGAAAATGTTATCGTGAACACCATGAAAATTATGTTGCCAACTAATTAATTGCCGCTAGATGGCACAAAATGGCGTAAACTACCTAGATTCCAAAGTGGCTATAAAACCCTCAATTTTGATATTTTAAAACTGTGCTAGTAGCTGGGAGAGGTGGCATTCTCCTGTAATTCCGCATCTGGAAGGCTGAAGTCGAGAAAGTCTGCGGTGTCTACGAACATTTTGGTGCTTCTATTCGTTGATAAAATGTCCTCCTGATTAGTCACATAGATCAAGTGATAGGCAGCAGCCAAAATGTTAATTGAGCGTTCCCGTGTGGTGCGATGCCACATCAAATTGAATCAAACAAATGTGGACAGGTGGCTTCGAGTATAGTACCAACAAATCATGGACTGACTTGACTCTTTTTTGTCTCGGTCATTTTGATGCAATAAAATAATTATTATTTGAAATTTTAATAATGAAAATGTTATCGTAAACACCATGAAAATTATGTTGCCAATTAATTAATTGCCGCTAGATGGCATAAAATGGCGTAAGCTACCTAGAATCCAAAGTGGCTATAGAACCCTGAAATTGATATTTTAAATCTGTGTTAGTAGCTGGGAGAGGTGGCATTCTCCTGTAATTCCGCGTCTGGAAAGCCGAAGTCGAGGAATCCTGCGGTGTCTACGAACATGTTGGTGCTTCTATTCGATGCTAAAATGTTCGCCTGATTAGTCACATAGATCAAATGATAGGCAGCAGCCACGAGATCAATTGAACGGTCCCTTAGTTATGATGCCACATTCAAAAATCCAAACCATAACCAACAAACGTGGGCAGGTGGCTTCGAGTATAGTGCCAACAAATCATGGACTGACTTGACTTTTTTTTGTCTCGGTCATACTTTCAGCACTTACCGTTTCGCGGGACAGTATTTGTTGAGTTAGGCCTACGAAATGAACTTAATCAAATCGTGTTGGCGCCATGTCTCGTGTTATTGGAAAACTAAACCTTAACATAATTCGCAAAAGTGTCTGCTTATAGAAACAGACGGAGCTAACACGTTTCCATAAGTTGAAACTTAAGGCTTATTCTCCTACTCGTTTAAAACGTTTCCTGCGAATTCCCGGATTTGTTTGGATCTCTATTTATTCTACCTCATTGGGTTTGTCGCGCCGTTTTGTAGGCCTTGACCTGTCAGTTTGAATCAGTGTGTTATTTGTAAATAGATTATTAGAAATAATCGCCAATTTATTGTGTGTGTTCCCTAAAGCAATAAAATGTCGTGGACTTATAATTTTAAAGTATGTTTTTATATTTATCATATGTAGATTGTAGAAAGTGCTTATTGTTATATTCGCATGATTTCTATATATTTATAGGACTTTGTCACCTAACATCTTTACAATGCTTACAGCCATTACAGTCTTAAGTTACCAAAAAAATACTGCCCGTTCTTCGTCTATGGTTGTATTATATTTTTATATTTTTTTGGTTGAAGAATTTAACGAATGTTTTTGTTATTATTGTAGCTTTAAAGCTTCCATGTCCAGCCCACGAAATTTCTTGGAATTTGGGTCAAAATCTGGGGGCTGATTCGCTATATTAAATCGCCATTTTCTAGGGATTCAGCTAGTTGCTTTAACTCACAGGTAACAGGCATAAGATTTAAATTCTTAACCCTATAAATTCTCGTGTAAATTCGTGTATGAAACCAGAAAATCTCGAGACTCCAAGTAGAAAGTAGAAGTGAAATTCGGCCGAAACTTGCCATAGAGTAATAATAATAATAATAATAATCAGCTAGGCTAATACCCAATGCACCAGCTTAGCCCCAAGTCATCTAGCGACTTATAATGCCTCTAAACAGGTGGCCGGGTTACAATGCGAATGCGGGTTGTGTCCACGTGAGCCAAAAGCTCCCTACACTAACTTTTACCAATAAAAGTTTTAATGCAAAGGGGAAACCTAAGAACTCGAGGGAATACCCTTTTTCACCAGTGGCGAGAGAACTTGCAAACTCCACGCAGAAGGAGTGCACTGAGATAAATTTATATTGTATGAATTACAGAAAATATCTGGCAAACCCTCGTTCCAGAAATATTCTGATTTCTTTACAGATATTTCCAAAATAAAGGTTTACAGAAACAAACTGTTTTTTTTAACAGATAAAAACAAAGTTTTCACTTACAGATTAATAATGTAATAATTACAGCTATTTGTATTGTAAATAGTACAAAACAAATATATTAAATAAAAATGTAACGTTTTTTTTAAGTAATTGTTCTGTACATATTTAAAGAATGTTTTGTTTTAAAAACTGAACAACTTGTGTTTCTATAAAACGTACTTCTGTAAATATGGCATACCGTTCTGTAGGACAAACTGAAAAATTTGTGTTTTTAAAACGTACTTCTGTAAATATGGCATACATTTCTGTAGGAGAATCTGAACAAATTGTGTTTTTATAATTTTGTTAATATGGCGTACCGTTCTGTAGGAAAAACTTAACAACTTGTGTTCATATAAAACGTACTTCAGTAAATATGGCATACCGTTCTGTAGTACGTCTTATGTGTTGAAAACCAGTTGTCGAGCCAAAATATACCTCTCCTCGCAATTCAGAGTTATTTACTGAAAACGTAATCCTGGTTCGATCCCACCCGGTAGAAAATTTTAATTTTAATTAAAATAATTGAGACGAAACAACCGAAATTAATTTATTCAGAATATTATAATCTAAGTAGTTACAACAGTGAGTTAGACGTACTAAAACAATGTACAATTGAGTTTAACACTCTTAACAGTACAAGTTTATCAATTAATATGAAGCCAATTTCAATGAAAGAAATATCTACAGAGGTTACTTGTTATTAGTTTTCTCACTTACGCAATACTTGACGCATCTTTAACGCTCATTTTATTTCAACACTCGCCCATGATGAAGATAACCTGGGTCAAACCGATACCCTTTCTTAGTTCTTCTTTAGAAAAACCCTCGTCTCCTGCCATCTAATATTCAAAATTTACTAACTCTTATTTAAAAAGCACTACACCAAATTCAATAAAACAAACTAGAGGTGAGCGGGCGCACCACTTTTAGCGGGCTCGGACGCCCGCGGGCAGAGTCCCTATGGGCACAATCCCTGTTAATGATGTTTGAAAAACATGAACCGGGTCATATTTGGCTACGGGCTCTTGCCCGTTTACGATATCGGGCTTCCTCCCGAAAGGAAAGTGTTTTATCAAATGCAGGCCCCCAATGGCGCCCGTAGTAATACATTTTGCAGGCAGATTGGCGTTATTGTGTTTGAAATGTTTTTTAAGTGAAACAACGGGATAATTATGGGGAATTTTATTAAGTGCAGGCGGTTCTAAGGTCATACATGTATAATTTTGTATATCAAATCCAATTTAAAATTTGAGGGCTGACGCCTGTGTTTCGTAATGCAGCATGGTTTGAATCCACGATAATAAAATCCTATTGCTGAAGCCCGCGATAATAAAATACATATTACTGAGACTCGCGATAGTAAAATATACAGTGATACTAAAATACTATTACCGAACCGCCAAAATAATACTTATACTGAAGATCTTTATAGCGAAATCGAAGTACTAAAGCCCCAGATAATTAAGTCCTTTTACAAAAGCGCGCAATAAACAACTATAATTTGCAAAGCCCGTGATCTTAAAGATAATGGTATAAGACAAGTATAAAATTTGAACAGGTAATATTGCAGATAAATCGAGGTGCAGGTTTGCAACGAAGCCCTCCTATATGCGTATAAGGTTGTAAACTGGTATGAAAGTCGGTTTTGGCTCCTTGTCCGAATATTTTAGGAGCTGGATCTGCCAAGCACTAGTTTTTCAAGCCCAAAAACTTAAATTTTGAAGTTCCAATTTCGCCGCTAGGGGACACAGCTTCAGAGTGGCGCACCCAGCCATTTTAAATGAAATAAATATGCCATAATTATCGAGCGGTCGGACATTCCTTTGATATCCCGTACGTTTTTTTAAAAATCCAAGAAAAAAATCCGAAATCTAAGCTAGAAAACCAAGGAAAAATTCGAAATGTGGGACGAAATCTCGAAATCTCAGTCAAAATCTCGAAACCCTGTACACTTTTCTCCAAATATCTGACCTCTCGATAAATACGCACTTACTAATTGCTGGCAGAAAATTAAAATTAAAATTCCTGTAACATTACAGTAAAAATACCGTAAATTCAGTAGTAATATATTATCGTTGAAAATACGGTAATTTCACTGCAAACGGTTAAAACAATTACGGTTAAAACTACGGTAATCACACTATTTGTTACGGGAATTTTCCTGGTAATTTTTCTCTAGTAGCTCAATCGTAATTTTTAAGAATGTAGCACGATTGATGCGCTGAAACGGCCAATAACTGTCTAATTTCACAATTTATTTCATTGTTAACTTCAGTTAACAAATTAGGGACAGTAACAGCTGAAGGCTCAAATTAGCTTTAGCAACACTTTATTCAATACATTTATTCGAATATGTTTAATTTTTTTATTCAATTGTAAGTTTATGGAATGTCCGATAGTAAATTTATCTTGAATCTTGATCTTTCCACCAAAGCTTTAGGGACATCATAGCCGTAAAGTTTACGCTTGTAAATTTCCCCTTTTCGGTGCAATTGAATCTGTGCCAGCAGAAAAAACTCTCTCCGATGGTACGGATGTCGCTGGTATAGCGAGATAGTCTCTGGCCATTTTTCCAACTGACGGGTAACTTATTTCGTTTGCCTGGAATTAATATAATATATAATTACAGATTTCTTTCTTAATTTCATGACATCTAAGATATTAAATGGAATGTCGTCACGAACCTGGATGGTCAATTAGTTACCAAGAGCTCATTCCCGGCATAGTATTACAATCAACACCCTCGGATATATTTATCCTAATGTCGTTCTAACACTCGATTTGAAATTGATGGTACTAAGAATTATCCAGTTTGCCAAGAATATGAGAGTGTAGCATTGGGCTCTGGTACCACGTTTGTAACGTAAATTCGTCTGCCATTTATAATTTTTTCTTATGGAAATACAAAATACAGTAAATAGTCTGTCTATAGACGAACAACTAGAGAGCAGACAAACCTTCGCTACAAACGGAGCGAAAGCGCTCCAGAACTCTCCATCCTTCTTAAGTACCTGAATTCGTTCTTGGTGGAACCCTTTTGGAGGAACGCCTAGCCACGCCATATTGACCAATTTTCCGTATATATAAGATCGAATCATGACGCCTATTCGATCGAAAACTAGATTCCAGTGACCTTGTTCGCTTTTAGAACGTGTTAAGGGCGAACCACCCGAAAGAGCCTCTAGAGTATATACAAATGCATAGCAATCTGGCTAGCATCGCAATTTTGGAACTGGCTCTAAATCCGTACTCTCAGTATATACTGAACTACATATTTGTGACAGTGACAATCACAATGAAATATTCTCTACGCAATCTCACACTAAAGCCATAAGTAACATAATTGTAAGTACGGCACTTCCTATTCACAACTCTCCGCCAACGGCTCCTAGTATTTAGACGATACATGAGAAATCCCCGACGGCAGCCTTTTTGACGGACCATCCTAGGTTTATTGAAAATTACAATTCTTTCAAAAGTGTAAATAACGCTTAAATCAATTATATAAACACTAGCTTTATTTCAGAAGCAAGATATTTTCGAATTTTAAACGTAAGCGTGTGTACGCTCATATTTCTCGCTCTCAAACTAGCCAACGAAAAGAGTAGGAAGTTACTAGTTTCATCTTTGGAAACTTCTGATTTCGTAATCACTCCGCGACATACTATCATTAACCGAAAACGTTTAGTGTCATACTTATGTTTGAGTTACTTCTGCTAATACTAGTATACGTACCTTTTACCATTCTAATATGTTAGTTTTAGGTGGTTGTAAATCGTCTTTGAAGAACTTAAGAAGTTCAGAACCACGGGCTATCCTAGCTGATCACTTTGGATAAAAAGCAAGTATTCCATCAGTGTCTTCAACTACAGCAGTTGGTATTGGACTTTTTTCATAAAAACTATTGAAAACGTTCAACACCATGGATTTAATAGATTTCACGGTAGATTTTCCATAGTGCCTTTCCACAAAATCCATTTTCAAAGTTGGGTCCAGGGCGGCGTAGAGAAATATATAAGTACTTACTTTTACTACTTATAGTTTCGAACCCCAATATAAATTTTTTGAAAGGCTTTTTTGGGCCAGAGGAATTTCTCTAAAGCGACTGTAGTGAGAATCAACCTTAGAAGTACCTAAATACTAGTATAATGCTCGAGAGAAAACAACCAACTTTACAGACCAATTTCAAAACACGTGGTTTTCACATAGCTGCTGTAGATGAAGGTTCACAATGCTCCAAGACCCCAATTTTTTGGCCAAAATTCCAGAGAGTACATACAATTTTTTTTCTTTATTTCGTTTATTCATTAAACCGGTATTTGTCAAATTAAAACAATTTTTTCGTGCGACCCCTAGCGGGAAGTTAGCGTTTTTGGACAATTTTAACTTTTACATTAGATAGATTAAGCTATTCATATCACGTAGTCTTTTTTGTGTGGCGATGTTTCGCGTATAAATGAAAATAAAAATGAAAACCATCTCGAAATGCCCAAAGTCGGCCATCTTTGACTGACTTTAACCCCAAACGATGCGAGCCAATTTCACCGCAGTTATGTTATATGATTTCTTGTCGACCCACAGTGAAACGATTTACGTAATTGGGTCGCATCGTTTGGTGTTGAAGCCTGTCAAAGATGGCTGATTTTGTTATTTTTAAGATGGGCTTTCGTATCGTATCTTTATTTATACGCGAGACATCACCACCCAAAAAATACTAACGCCGTAAGTTACATTAGATAGATTAAGCTATTTGTATAACTTACAACGTTAGTATTTTTTGGGTGGCGATGTCTCGCGTATAAATGAAGAAACGTTACGAAAACCCATCTTAAAATTAACAAAATCAGTTATCTTTGACCAGCTTCAACACCAAACGATGCGAGCCAATTACGTAAATCGTTTCACTGTGGGTAGACAAGATGTCATATAACATAACTGCGGTGAAATTGCCTCGCATCGTTTGGGGTTAAAGCCAGTCAAAGTTGGCCGACTTCGGGTATTTCGAGATGGTTTTCCGTTTTATTTTATTTATACGCGAGACATCGCCACACAAAAAATTCTACGTGATATGAATAGCTTAATCTATCTAATGTAAAGTTATGAAGAAAAACGTAGGGAAAGCTAACTTGCCGCTAGGGTCACACGAAAAAATATTTAGATTTGACAAATCCCGGTATTATGAATAAACGAAATACGTAAAAATATTAATTAAGTTATATGTTCTCTCTGGAATTTTGGACAAAAATATCGGACTTTTGGAACACCGAAGTCGGATCTCTTTAGATGAATAAATATTTGATATCGCAATCATAGAAAAAAACCAATGTTTTGAAAACGGGTCGTACTGTGGCAAAATTCGAAAGTCGTGCCTTTCATATGACAGGAAAAGTATGGCTTTATTTTGTCATACGCTGTTCTAGAATTTAGGCGCTTCTAAGGTTGATTCTCACTATATAGGAACTTATCGGGACATTTCTAGTTTCCGATAGACCGGAGCAGTGCGTGCAGTATCGCATTGGGAACTTTTTTTATAACTATTTTATAACTGATTTATTTACTTCTTATCACAATAGATTACTGTGTAAGGGATTTGACGCGTCTAGTGACTAATGATCCACACAAATAAGGTGGATGAATGTAGACTAATGCAGACCAAAAGAAATGGCGATAAGTTAACCAGTGGCGTTGGTGAAAGTAGATTTTCGTACCAATTGCTACCCAAGGGCTTCGATATTTGAACTTTCCTTATAAGTCGCCAGCGGAGCAAGCATCTTCAAAAATGTGATCACGGTCGCCTTTATTTAACTCGCTTAGTAGCCAGGGTAAGCCGGCATTACCATTGAGAGGATAGGATACGTTGCGGAGGAAAGCAAGTTCGATGTAACGTCAAACTCGTGGAAAATAATACACCTTAGTTATATGTTGAGAAACACTACATAAATATTTCAAATTATTAAAAGATCTATTAACTTTTTCAAGATATCCCTTTCACCCTCATTACTTTGAATTTGAATTGAATTTGAATTTGAATTTTGAATAAATGACCGTAGACGGAATAGTTAGGGCTCTTTATAAATAAAACAAATGAACCCAATTGATGAACTGCATTAAACATCTTAATCAGTCGAGAAAACGTTTAAAATAAATTACGAAGTAAAGACGACCCAGTTAAAAACCCAGACCAACATTAGTGTAAGAGCACGATGTAAACAACTCGATATTTTCTTAATAAATGAACTATTACCCTTGAAAACTAATACGCTAAACACACAATAGATAAAAAAAGACTGAAAAACTAAATAAATTACAAAAAACTAACGGGTTCTACCCTTAACCATCTTATCTGCCGACTGCGCTAAAACAAGATTTCACCTTTCAATTTTCATACGTAAAAAATTTAGACTTTAACAAGTTCACAAAAATTAAAAAACAAAGTTCAATCATAATGGTTCCTTTACTTTAATATTTTCCTTAAGGAATTCAATGGTTCGGTGGTGAACTATCCGCATTGTAACAATGTGACCCGACTTAAATTCCTGATCACGATCAAATTTTACATTAAAATACTTAATATAATTTATAAATATTTAATTAAATATAAGATTAATATAATTTATAAATATTTAATTAAATATAAGATTAATATAATTTATAAATATTTAATTAAATATAAGATTAATATAATTTTTAAATATTTAATTAAATAAGATTAATATAATTTATAAATATTTAATTAAATAAGATTAATATAATTTATAAATATTTAATTAAATAAGATTAATATAATTTATAAATATTTAATTAAATAAGATTAATATAATTTATAAATATTTAATTAAATAAGATTAATATAATTTATAAATATTTAATTAAATAAGATTAATTTAATTTATAAATATTTAATTAAATAAGATTAATATAATATATAAATATTTAATTAAATAAGATTAATATAATTTATAAATATTTAATTAAATAAGATTAATATAATTTATAAATATTTAATTAAATAAGATTAATATAATTTATAAATATTTAATTAAATATAAGATTAATATAATTTATAAATATTTAAAATGATGTAGAATAATTTACAGTACCTAACGTTATAACTTCGTAAAGGACATTCGACAAAGCGGTTTTCGAAAAACACCGTAGCTTAACAAGCGTCGGTGGCTCAGTGGTTAGAGTAAATCTCTTGCACGCAAACCCGGGTTCGATTCACGGCCGGCGCCAAGAACTCGCAAATTGATACAAAGGCGAATACCGTGAACAATTGGTGGAACCCCTGCCATTGGACGTTGAGAGGTTGCATAACACTCAGCACTCGGTCCGTCCCAAAAGTCAATAAGAAGTTGAAGAGAAAACTCCCGTACAAACAGACTCAACAAACACAAAACTCAACACCCACAACCGTCATAACACAAACTCAACAAACTCAACACCCTTCATCGTCATAACACAAACTCGACATTCACACATAAACACTACAATAAAGAAATATCCAATCAAATTGAGTTAAAACTGTCACGACGGTGAGCGTTAGCGAAAAAACACCATCCAAAGCCAACGGCAAATTAATCCGTTCACGCTCACCGTCGCACGCTTGTTTTGCCACCCTTTCGACGGTCCCAGTAACTGCGAACGCAGAGACTTCGAGAAACTGCGTACGCAATGATTAACCTTTGCACGGAAAATGCGAACGCGTTCGCAACACAGACACACAGACACGGTGATTGTATAACCCCTCCTAGGGGACTTTGTCCCCTCGGAGAGGTAAGAATATTATATGGTATTTAAATTTTCGCGGTCAAGATGGTATTTCGCAAGACTAAAAATATTGCATGGTATTTAAATTTTCGCGGTCAAGATGGTATTTCGCAAGACTAAAAATATTACATGGTATTTTAATTTTCGCGGTCAAGATGGTATTTTGCAAGACTAAAAATATTACATGGTATTTTAATTTTCGCGGTTAAGATGGTATTTCGCGCCACCTATCAATTTGGCAAAGAATTGTCATATATTTTCTCGTCGAAAAGCTGGTTAAAATCTGAAAAAACAAAAGTCAGGCTGGCCACTGCGACTTTTAAATATATACTAATAATATTATATGGTATTTATATTTTCGCGGTCAGGGTGGTATTTAGCGCCACCTATCAATACTTAAAATATTATAGGGTAAAATATTAATATTATAGGGTAAAATATTAATATTATAGGGTAAAATATTAATATTATAGGGTAAAATATTAATATTATAGGGTAAAATATTAATATTATAGGGTAAAATATTAATATTATATAGTATTTAAATTTTCGCGGTCAGGATGGTATTTCGCGCCACCTATCAATACTAAAAATATTATATTGAATTTAAATTTTCGCGGTCATATCAATACTAAAAATCGCGCCACCTATCAATTAGGTCTTCCAATGTATAACAATTTAACACTAGAAGTTTTAAAAAGCAGAATGCGTGCTAGTGGGTGGCGTAGATCGTAAAGGCGAGAATTTCTAAGCTGGTAAGCGGAGGGCCGTGAATTCGAATCTCGGTGAAGACGGGTTTTTAAAATTTGGCTTTTCTGGGTGTATCCGGTAGGAGATCCTCCCTTGTGGTCCTCCCTTTTTCCTTCCTGCCCCCGAATCGGTCCTACAGGGAGCGGCGGCGGCGTGACCCTCTCTCAATATTTCTTTGCCACATATGTGAGGCAATGAAATAAAAACCCCTAATAACCTGAATGGACCCTACTATCCAAGATAGATTTTCAGCAAACCCGCGGAAAGGTTTCAAAAAACTTTCAGATAATAAGAGAAAACAGCGAATACCCCCTCCCCCCATAAAAAAGCAGAAAAACAAAACACGTGAAAATAAATTTTTAACACATACGAAATAAAACCAGCGAAAAAGTACGTAGCTAACATTACTACCGCCCCTTCACCCCCCTCTAGCTACGCTAGTATACGTGCTCATGCCGACCAAAAATCCTGGCTACGCCACTGCCTCACGAGTTACAACGTCATACTCAACCCCAATCGATTAAATTACCTTTTTAACTGCGTTACCAACGTTGCTATCTGCGGAAGCACAATCTTCCGACCTTTCAAAGTATTGCTCTTCCGTGTCACAACTTGGTTGCGACTTAAGCTGTTTAAGTAACTCTTGCACCGAAAGATTCAAAATATGGGCAAAGCATCGGATGCGAGTTTTGGAACTGTATCTGACTCCAATATAGATACTCTGTTTTTCGAGCTCCTAACTTAACGTATCGTTATTGGACGCATTGTCCATCGTTATTGCCAGAACCTAAAATAAAAACCAAGATAACTTTTAAAAACGTCGCACCTACATCAGTGGCGTAGACAGACATTGGGGCTCTGGTAGGGTGGATGGGTGACTATTGCGGGTGCGTGTGCGGGAAAAGTGGGTGTGCGGGTGGGGTGGATGATTATTGCGGGTGCAGGTAGGGTGGTTAGGCGATTATTGCGGGTGCCAGTGGCGTAGCTGATGGTCCGCAAGGCCCGCGAGCTTCGGAAGGGGGCTCCGCTAACCATAAAATAAATTAAAAAGGGGGGCCTCATAGAGATTTTTGCGTTGGGGGCCTCTGAAATCTCAGCTACGCCACTGGCGGGTGCGGGTAGGGTGGGTTGGTGTCTATTGCCGGTATGGGTACGGGTACGAGTAGGTTGGGCGTGGGAAAATTGCGGTTACCCGTCAAAACCCGATATTGTTTACGTTCATTTGGAATTTCTGCACAAGAGTTACGAACTCTTCACAAATATTTTTCCTAGTATGGCGTTTAGGGAAATGAATGAATTCAATTAATGTTTGTTTAAGAGACCAACTGTCGTCGATCCAATGCCTTGTCACTCCTAAAAATGGTACGTGATTGCTCGACGTCCAACCATCAAGTGTGTAAGACATTTGACCTGGAATACACTATACACGTTTTATATAATAAGTAACTGATATTTTTTAAGCTAAAGGAATTGCGTAGACGTACGTACTTTACAACTGTCTAAAACATTTTGAGCTTCAACTTCGTAACCGCTCATTAGGCGCGTTTTAAGTGCTTTGGCAGACTGCGGTAGACTGTCAGCAATAATACTACTACCAGGATTCATCGACTTCAGCGAGTCTTTAAATTTGGGATGTTCCACTACTGTAAATGGTTGGTCGGTTTCAGTGGCCCAACACATTAGACACTCCTTTGCCTCATCTAAGGCAATCACGCCGCACTGTTTAAAATTACAAAATATATCGCTCTCCCTTATCTCACGACACCTATTTAAATAAGTTATTATACCGATGATTTAGTAAGCAACTCCGGATGATTCTTGTCCAGGTGGTACTTCAGATGGCTTGTTAATCGTTTCTTTTAATGATTTTCTTTTATTGGATATTTCCCCCAATTACAAGAAACATTACATGTATTAATTTATACATGATAACTATTGTTTAAAGGTTGTCTGGTGGACACGTGTTTTTAACTTAAAAGACACTCATGGTGCGTAGAAGAAACGCACAAAATAGATAAAAAATAGTACAGGGACATGGCACTGTAACGTTGCAAGAAGTCACCTTTGCTTTTCCTATAGAAAGAAATCCTTCAAAATGGCGGCCATGGCCAAAGCTACAGGGTGACATGTCCCTATAGAGTCCAGGGCCTGAAATAACGTCTCTGTCGGCGGTGGGGGTCGTCATATCTTTGCGCCCCCTAACGCGGTACATAACTCGCCAAAATTAACTCTACTGTTGCAAATAAAGATTTAAAGAAAATTTCGGGTGACCATTTCAAGTTTAGCTAAGACGTGCGGCGGGAGGACATAAAATTCCTAGGTTCCAGCAAAAAAAGGGGCGATCCCTGAACTGAGAGGTTTCTGTAGAAGACGTTCTCAAAATGCAGTTCACTAAAAGTGTGGGGTGGACGAGCCATAATGGTTTTTAAACTCTAAAAACGAAATATTTTATTTCTTACCAAACCGGAATATAAAATACAATGAAGAGTACTTACTTTTCACAATATTTGCAAACTGCCATATCATCTTCTATTATGAAATGATCCCACACAATGCTTCGGGGTTTCTTAATCTTCCCGACATCATCGGTCGCGTAACTACTGGGGCCTTCCTCCGCCATGAAGGTGTTGCCTATATCTCTAAAACGCGTAACCCGAACTACACACGGCTGAATTGAATAAGACAATTAATTCCAGTAAAATGATTTTTTTTGATACACACAAATCGGTGTCGACCTTAGACACCAGCACACAATAACTGATTAAACAGGGTGAGATAAGTGTAACGGCCACGCCAACGGGGGGATACGTGGGGACAGGGGTGGGGACACCCGTGGCGGAAGTATTCCGACAACCCTTTGGGGGATTGGTAGTCGTCTTCACATGGCCATTCACAAACTCTGCCTCCCAGACGCCTGGGATTAAATTAATTTTATATTCTTTGTTTTTTAAACGACAATTAATCTGAATATTTTTATATAAAAATAAAGTTCATATTAATTAACCGGTTTTGTGTAAAGAAGTCGTCTATTTTTTATAGAATAATTCTTGGTGGATAACATTTCACGATTAACCGTACCAAAACGAAGTAGGAATTATTTTATTTATGAACAAAGTATACATTCGACACAAATGGAAAACTATTAACCAAACGCCGACCCCTAGTTTCAAAGCGAACGGTACCAAAGATATTTTTGGAAAAACATTGTATAAAAATAAAAAACGAAATATCAAATATGAATAAATAAGTAAATTAATAATGGCATGTAGAAAGATTAAGGAAACGGCCACTCTTGCATCGTCTTAATATTTCTATATTTTAATGCTTATGGTTAGTTTTACCATATTAATAAATACATTAATCGTTCTTGTTCTTCATTTTCATTTTCTTCTTCGATTTAATTTTCTTCTTGTCCTTCGATTTAATTTTCTTCTTGTTCCTCGATTTCATTTTCATCTTGTTCTTCGATTTCATTTTCATCTTGTTCTTCGATTTCATTTTCATCTTGTTCTTCGATTTCATTTTCATCTTGTTCTTCGATTTCATTTTCATCTTGTTCCTCGATTTCATTTTCATCTTGTTCTTCGATTTCATTTTCATCTTGTTCTTCGATTTCATTTTCATCTTGTTCCTCGATTTCATTTTCATCTTGTTCCTCGATTTCATTTTCATCTTGTTCTTCGATTTCATTTTCATCTTGTTCTTCGATTTCATTTTCTGCTGGATTGTCTATTTTCTTATCGCTCTTCTCTTCTTTTTCCGTTGAACCTATTTCTATTGGTTCACAATTTTGACTTGATTGCCCTTAAGTCGGGTTCAGAAGCGAAGGATACTAATAAAGTCTGGTCTCCTTATGAACGTGAAGCAACAGGTTTTAGTCTGAGCAACCAATCAGTTGAGGAAACTTTAGATTTTGACTGGAATACAATACCAGTATATTTCGCGTTTATTGATTATTTAAGCAAACAATCGGAGAAAACAATTGAACTTCTGTTAGGCTACTGTTCAAAATGACAATATTTTCTTGATTCCGGAGGATTCAACAACTTTGAGTTTCTGAGACGAGAAGACAACAAGTTGGCAAGCCAAAATATACCTCTCCTCGGAAGCATTGTCCCTAGTGGTATTAATTTCTCGACACGACCCACAAAGATATCTCCGCAATTCAGAGTTATTTACGAAAAACGTATTCTCGGTTCAAACCCTGCCCGGTAAAAAATTTAATTTTAATTTAAATAATTGAGACGAAACAATCGAGTTTAATTTATTCAGAATATTATAAAGTAAGTAGTTACAACAGCGAGTTAGACTTACTAAAACAATGCACAATTGAATTTAACCCTTTTTACAGTACATGTTTATCAGTTGAATATAATACTAAGCAAATTTTAATGAAAGAAATATCTACAGATGGTAATTGTATTTTTCTCGCTTACGAAATACTTGCCGCATCTTTAACGCTCATTTTATTTCAACACTCGTAGACTTCCAGTTGACGTTGTGACACATACCGCATGAAAAAGACCAATGCCGTCCAATTTCCAATATCATATAATGACTCGCACACCCAGGAAATCATTGACTGCGTTAGAAATCGTAGATATCCAAATATCCACACCAAATATATTTACAAGAAGCAAAAACCTTACCATCAACAAAGCACCGAGAGCCACTTGACTAACCGCCAGCTCTTAAAGCAATAAACGTTAAATTATCGTATTTGAATTAACACAACTATATATAGGTCATTAAGAATACCCGTAAATAAATAACAAAAAATTAACAAAGTGGACCACCCACAGGGTCTACCCTTTAACCCTCTTATCTCGGCTGACTGCGCTAAAACAAGATTTAACCTTTAAAATTTCATTCGTAAAAAAAAACAGATTAGGCCTTCATAAATTCATTAATAAAAAAAGACTTTATTACCTCTTATGCTTACGATGCGTGTCTTAATTTCAGTGAACCTAAGCAGCTATCGGTGGTTCTGTGGTAGAGCGCTCGACTGCCAAGCCGAATGGTCTGGGTTCGAAACCTGGGTGGCGCATTTGTTTTTAATCAATAGAGAAACGCTAAATTAGAATTTCTTCGATGCAATAATTTCAATTTCAATTCTATTTCAATTAAACCAAAATTTCGTACTCTTTTAAATACGCTTCCGATAAAGCTGAAGGTCTAATTTTCAATGAGGCGTAACTAGTGTCGGTGGTTCTGTGGTAGAACATCCGCCTGTCAAGCAGGAGGTCTCGGGTTCATATCCCGCCTGATGCGATCGCAAATTGATACTGAGGCGAATACCGTGTACAACTGGTGGAAACCCTGCCATTGGACGTTGAGAGGTAGCATTACACTCAGCAGACTCAACATGCACAACCTACGCATAAACATTACAAAAACGTAATACACTAAACCGTCACGACGGTGAGCGAAAAAACACCATCCAAACCAAACCGCAAATGAATCCGTTAACGCTCACCGTCACACGGTGGTTTTGCCAACCCTTCGAGAAACTGCGAACGCAGAGATCTCGAGAAACTGCGTACGCAGTGATTACACTTTACACCGAAAATGCGAAGGCGTTCGCAGGCCTGACAGACAGACACGGTGGTTGTATAACCCCTCGGAGAGGTAAAAAGACTAGTTATAAAATCTTAGGGGCCCTCAATATAGACGAATTGTCAATCCGAAAACATGTTGCATGGTGTGGAGATAAATTTACGGTCTTTGTAAATTATGGAAAGGTCTCGGACAATGAACAACAAGAAAAAACCGTAGCTTCAGCCGTACTTGTTTTAATGTTAGTAATGGCAAAAATGCTAGGAGCAAATTTAAACCCAGAGGCCCTTGATCCAAGTTTCCCCAATCCTGGAAATCCAACAGATCCCGATGATGTTAGTTATCTTATTATGGATGTATGTCACATGATAAAGTTGATACATGTACGTAACCTTTTTTCGGACTTTATTCGAATAATTAATGGTTTGACCAACGAGGTGAAAGAAACTCCATTAACTAAAACAAAATATTTTATATTAAATACAAATACTTTTTTAGAAGATTGACTTTGAATTTGTTAAATCGCTTAACTACAGAGTAAAGAAGGATTAACACTAGGTAATAAACTTACCAAATTCCACATCTATATAATGGAAAACTCAGAAGATGAAGGTGAAGCTAGCTGTACAAGTTCTGAGTAATTCCGTAGCCAAATCATTGAAGTTTCTGGAAGAAGCTGGGGAACCATCTTTTGAAGGTTGCCAGCCAATTGTAGATTTCATTGAATCAATTGATACGTATTTAAATAAAATATAAAATTTCTCTCTATTTCTTAGTTGACCTTCATTTTCCTTAGGTGTTTCGATATGCTCAATTCAAGATCTCCTTTCGCAAAAGGATATAAAAAACCAACCAGAAAAAATTAATTTCCACTTACCAGCTTAACTTAATAAACTCTTTACGAAAGAACATATGATTCTCGACCCTGCGTTAAGCCACGTGACATTTTATGGTTTTACTAGTTTCCGATAGGTAGTGTTTTCCAGGCGCTTGCCCCCGCTTCTGCTAGTTCTGCCTAGCGTGCGAGCCCCCCGTAGAATCGGGGGTCTATCCCAGTGGCGTAGCCAGAAATTCCGGAAGGGGGGGGGGGTTTGGTAGAATTGCAATATGGATTGTAGCTAAAATGACGACATTGCCATATACGTAGCTAGCTATGGTTGCTGCTTTATTCATGGACTCCCTAAGGGGGAAAATGGTCCTCATTTCATTAGGTGTGCCCTATAGAAGATATCATCGAGCGAGCGAGGCTAAAATACCTACATATGATGTTTGCATATACCATGGAAAATAATCTTTAACTAAAACATTTTTATTTTAAGATATAATACAATCGAATGTTTTAAATAATACAATTATTATAACCTTATTAAAAAAGGACGCGTCGTTTTAGATAATCATACTTAATTTATCAACAATTTAAGCAAATTTAAATTTTCTATTTTGTTTTGCATATTCGTCAAGAACTTCATCGGCTGTTAGTGATATTTCCCTATGGATAGCAAGAGCCGCCAGTCCATTTAAACGGTTCTCAGACATTGTATTTCTTAAATAGGTCTTTAAGCGACGTAATGTTGAGAAGCTTCTCCCCACGCTACAGGATGTAACTGGAAGCGTTACAAGAATTTTAAGAAGTGTATAGATATTTTTAAATAGCATTTGATTGCATTTTCCAAGAGCTTCTAAGCCTTCTATAGGGCGGCTTTGGCTTTCAATTTTTTATCTCATAAGATGGCGAATCCATAGACGATATTCGGTCAAAACAAGATTTTCGGAATCGACTTGATCTGAGTAAAGTTTAACTAATTCTTTTATTCCATTTTCATTATGTTGTTGTTCAGCTAATGTACTAGTGAAATTTACTGGGAGAAGACTTCGAAACACTTTCAGGATTGATTTATGAGTTATATAGGAATCTTTCGTTCATTTGCTGTAGAAAAGAGTCTAAAAAAGGAATGAAAATTGAGACTCTGAAGTATTCTTCATCAGATTCGCAATTAGCATTGCACCTGTGCGTTTGTCGTTTTGAGATTCGAGGTCCTTTTATTTCAAAATTAATATTTTTTGAATTTTTCTCAAGCTCGAGGAATATTTTGTGAAATTCAAATACTGCGTTTTCTCTAATAGTTTGGACTTCATCGCAAATCGTCTGTATGTGATTAACTGCACTAGATCAATGTCATTAAACATAGAAATATCGATGACAGCACGTTGTAATTGGGCAAATGCGTCAACAGCGTCATGTTTTTCTACCCTTCTTGTAGGGTATAGACGTTTCAGTTTTTCTTTCGTGGCCTCTAATTCCATAGCCGAGATTTTGTCTTGAAGGACAGCCTGTCTTTTGGGAGTGTTCATAAAAGTGTAAACGTTCACTAAAGTACCCATTGAATTTCTAATTGACGCTACTTCACATGCTTTGGAAATTGCCAAATTTAAACAATGTGCACTACAATGAACGTATAAAGCAGATTTATACTGGCTTCTTATAACCACCTGGACACCCCTAAACTTTCCTGACATCGACGCGGCTCCATCGTAACCTTGACCTCTAAGATACGTCAAATCAATTCCCCACTTGTTCAATTCGTTTAAAATTGATCTTGCTAAATTATCTCCTGATACGTCGTAAACTGGAACAAATTGCAGAAAAGCTCCAGTGAGAAATTTTGTTGTTTCACTGAAATACCTAATGCATAAAGAAAACTGTTCCACGCTGCTTATATCAGTCGTTTCGTCAGCAAGTATGCTAAAGCATTTGGCGTCGTTAATGTCTTTAACTATTTTATGTAATATTAGTTTATTGCAGACATTAATAAGTTTGTTTTGAACTGACGGACTAAGGTACGAGGCATTTCGTTTACTCTGCTTGCGAATTTCCGCCAAATTTTGCTCTTCCGTTTCAAACGCTGACACCATATTTAAAGAAAAACGCAAAATGGATCTAAGATTTCCATCGTTTTCAACAGGATCTTTATCAAACTCCAACGGTCCAGAGTCGCGGTGTCCTCTAAGTGCCAGGGTCTGCCTTCCACACAAAATTATTACTTTAATTACAGGTATAATTAGATTCCTGTTCTATCATTTTCAACATTATCCAGTTGTCTATCTATAGGAAGTACTTTTTCGTTCTCAATAATATTAAAGATGTTATCAGCTTCTTCCACGCAATCTCAATTATATTTTTTTAATTCATGAGCTTTAAAATCCTCTTTTGCGTGTTTCCAATCACGGTATTCGACATGAACTAATTTACCTAAAGGCTGACCACCTGATCCACCGTGGTGTTTTTCGAATAAAACGCAATATTTGCAAAACGCAGCATCTTTACATTGTGAATATGCAAGCCAACGGTACGTTTTAAGCCAACGAAACTGGAATTTCAGGTCTGAAGTTTTATTCTTTCCAAATTTTGATGATGGGAAGTCGTAATCGAAATCAGGAGTCCAAACATTGTGTAATATACAGATTTTCTCGTGATGGTCTAATTTCGTTTGCACATATAATGCAATGTCAAATTTATTAGGTGGCTTTAAGGAATTCGTAATTGTACTTGCATCATCCAGAAGAGCAGCAGCAGATGAATTGTAGGGAATCTAAAAATTTGCTTTGAAAATTTTCATATTGAAACTGATACCATACCACTTATGCTGATACTTAAGGTATTTAAAAAAAAACAAACCTACCGGATTGATTGATGAATCATGCGGTTCATCATTTGAATAAATTGGATATTCCAAAATACATTCTGTGCCAACATCATTCTTCTTTTTATTAAAATATTTATCAATTGTATTTGGTTTTCTTTTGCTCATTTTTCCTGTTTAATATATAGTTTGGCGATCATAAGTTACTTTAATTTTAAATAATTAACGCTAAAATACAGTTCGTGTGATCTGTTGCACTTCTTTTTTATTTTCTGAGAGGAAATTTGGTTTTTCCGACCGGCGTTAGTTTTCTCAGAGTCAGTCCGATAATTTTAATTAATAGCCTTAGGACCAGACAATAAGTCAATAACAACAACTATTATCTATAAAGCAGCGGCTGAGCGCGTTCAATGAACTTATGGATGGGGTTAACTTGCCATCAGGAAAGTTTACTCTATCTTAAAATAATAATTATTTAAATTAGCTGCTTAGCACATACCTTCAGATTCACTGCAGTAGTAGATCTAAAATGTGAAAGTTACAATTCTATTGCATCTTTGATTTTACCAAAGAGTATAAAAACTACGTAACCTAGAGATATAATGACGGTCGAAAGCAGTAAAGGAAGTTGTAGCAACCGGGGGGGAAGGCACTCAGTGAATTTGCACTTCAAATTTCGGTACCGCAGCGCCACTACGGCAGTTTTAAGTGGCAATCATTTTGATTTAGTTCAACATTCTTGAAAATTCCTTAAGGAATTAGTTACCTTTAGGACTTGGCAACGTTAGAGAACAAACGCCTTATTCTTCACTTTTTGAAAATAAACACCGAAACAACGAATCCACAAATTCTAACTAAAAAAATCACGAAACAGTAACCAATTACTGTCACTTTTTTGAATTGACAGATATTAGACAATTAAATATCCAAAATGCCAAATTTAGCACCTCCGCAACACCGTAACTGCCATTTTTCTCTGGTTTTATTATTTATTGTACTAAATACTGCCGTAGTGGCTCTGCGGTACCGAAATTTGAAGTGCAAATTCACTGAGTGCCTTCCCCTCCGGTTGCTACAACTTCCTTTACTGCTTTCAACCGTCATTATATCTCTAGGTTACGTAGTTTTTATATTCTTTGATTTTACGGTCAGAAGTCAGAACGAAAGTAAAACTAGTGATCCCGCGATTCCCGCCAAATATACGTTTTTATTACCAATATTTTTAAAATTACGTACAAACAAGGTACCTCAGATTACATGACGAGACAATAAATTCTAAAATAAGAGCTAAATTATGTACTTTCAGAAGGTGTCGTTGAAATTTTTTTAAAAAAAAAGAAATTCTTAGTCAATAACGTAAATACTATGTTTACTCCAGAGATAGTATAATAGTGAAATTCAATGTATAATTAATTTTAGTTTTACTTATTATAAATTGATTTTGTTTTGCTTTACATAAAGCAGTCCAGCCGGACTGGCCCCATCCTTATTTCTGGTCAAGGGGGGGTGGACACGGAACCCCCCCCCCTTGTCTACGGCACTGGTCTATCCTATTTATTATTTCTATGGCATATGTTGAAATCCCCCGCTTGTTGGGAATTTGCGAAAAATAATAGTAAAGTCTGGTGGCCCTACCATCACGAGCGAAAAGTGGAAGTGTTCCCCTCGAAAGAAAATAATGGATAATTTCCCCCCATTTTGTTCATTTTATGTGTAGTGTTTTTTTATATTTTTGTGTTAAATTAAGATTTTTGTGATTAATTAAAACAAAGGTTTTCCATTATAAAATCGAATCTCCCCACTTTCCTATTATTTTCTTTGTAACCCCCCTCTCTCTGATTTGATTCACCCCACTTAAAGGTTACAACTTGCACAGAGTCGCCATCTCCCCACGCCTTGGTGAATTAATGTCTTTGAGCAAGGGTAGGAATATTTTCTAGACCGTACTAGATATCCCAACCGATACGATACGCGTTGGGGAAATATCCATGGTAAAAAGGTTGCAAACAATGGCAACACGTCCATAGGATTGCAGTTCACGCTTACTCTTTCATCGTTGTGTATCCTGCATTCCAGCTATATTAAAAAAAAACTAGCGCTGGCTTTCGTAGGGTGAAGACGTCTCCTTTTTCGCTCCGTGTTTACTAGTGTTTTTCCTGTTAAATTGGCGCGCAAGGCCTAACGGCTATGTCGTCGTCTCAAAAAGATGAACCGCGAGTTGTTAATTCCGGTAAAGACCCTCCTGATAAAGTAAGAAAAGAAAAACTTTCGCCTCCAGCGGTGACGAGGGAACACGCCATAGTTTTTCAGGCGGTCCCTCAAGTAGCTGCCAAGTCATACGCTTAAGCCATCAACCAAGTCGTTGGTAAAGGTAACCCATTTTATATTTCAAGAATTCCCAAGCAAAGAATATGCGCCTATGTTGCAACAACGGAAATGGCCGATTTATTATGTATTGACGGTTTCGAATTTGAAGGCCAACTAGTTAGCTGTGAGAGACTTAAACGACCATCAGAAAAAATAACCATCTCAAATTGCCCACCCGAGATTCCAAACGAATTAATTGTAAATAGGCTATCTAAATATGGAAAAATAACATCCGATTAATGTGAATAATTACTGCGCGAGAATACTTTTAACGAAATATGTATATTTTTTTGGAACAACCGAGTAAAATTGTTGAAAGAGAAAGGTGAAGAATTACTACCCTGGTGGCAAAAGACTAAATACTTACTGAAAGGCTAATGCAAAGATTAAACCTACCGCTGCACGAAAAATGGTTTCAATGAGATATCCAAGATCCAAAGTAAATTATCCGCCGCAATTTCTAAACCTGAAAATGAGAATATGGAATTATTAAAAAAATTAGAGAAAATAGAAAATAAAAAAGCTGAAGGCATACTCACCAGAGCAAAAATTGATTTAACGGTGGCGTCTAAATATCCTTCAGAGCGCCTTGCGTAGGAGGAAAGTTTTAAGGGAATTAATAAAATAAATTGTGTTTTAAGAAGTGATGGCTCGGAAGTGACAACGAATAAAGAAGTAATAGCGGAAGTACGAAACTTTTACCAGGATCTCTTCTGTTACGAACCAGTTGATGCTAACGACAACTATCATGAAATAACTCAAAATCGGTTTTAGCTAGAATTTGGAATTTTTCAGGTCACATAGCACGCGTAGGGGGCATTGGACGATGAAAATTTCAGGGTCATTCAAAATCTCTCTCGAGAACCATTGGGTTTATTTATTTTGTTCCAATTAGAAAAGTGTGCGCTACCACATTCTACGTCTAATACGCTTTGATCCGATGTAAATTGACCAATAAGAAGCCGAGAAAACGAAGAAATAAACCTGGGATGTCATCAAGCTAAAAATAACAAAGATTCCAACCAACCTGTTTTCGACGTTCAATTTTTAATCTCCCAATTGATGAAATTAAGTCAGTTCAAATTTATTTAGACATAAAATTTGACGAGGAAAAACTTTAACTACTATACTTTGTCCCATCTTGCTAAGTGGGTTCTGAAACTTTTGTTACCATAGCAAAAGTAGTCTGGAGTTTATAAACGAACCAGCATGAAATCTCTGTTATTTTTAGCTTGATGACCACCCAGTTTTCTTTTTTCGTTTTCTCAGCTTCTTATTGGTCAATTTACATCGGGTCAAAGCTTATTAGACGTAGAATGTGGTAGCACACACTTTTCTAATTGGAACAAAATTTCTAAACCCAGTGGTTCTGAAGTGAGATTTTCAATGACCTAGAAGACATGGTTCATCGTCCAATGGCCCCCTGGGCGTGCTATGTGACATGAAAAATTCAAAATCCTAGCTTATACCGATTTTGAATTATTCGCCCTGGATCGTTTTTAGTGGACACCCTGTATAACAATGGCTGATGGCCCGTAAGATGCTTGTTAAATAAAACTCTTTTCAAACAATTCCTTCAAGATTTCAATTTGGTTCAAAACGTCACAAAGAAAAACGTTGTTCACGGTTTTACATTCGATATTACTTAAATCCACAGCCAGAACTTGCCCCCTGTTCAATTTCACAGCGGAGGCACCACCCTGGCTACTTTTCTTCGGGCATATTGTCCCAGACATCTTCTTTTTGCCCTGCTTTCGTAAAAACGTTGGCACGCGCCTGCTAATTACCCACCCGTGGAGGTTTGTACGGTTCCAGCCCGCGCCTAAAGTAACCCACGGGCGTAGAACTGTATGCCAACATACGCTTGTTAGGGCTAAAAAGGTCAAAGAATGTAGTGCATCAATAGCCTTTCATAAACTTTTGGAATCAGAGCCCAAGATATTGGGCATTGCCAAATTTACTGTTTTCGGTGGTTTCGCTTTGTGTGGTAGATATTTTGTTAAAATATGTTCCGATAACGTCAAAAAAAAGGTTAGGTTAGGATTCAGCGAACCTTTATTTTCCGTTATATCAGTTAATATTAATTTTAAGTATAGTTTTCGGGGTAATTTACGCGGTTTTATATTTTCGCCTAAAAGTCGAAATAACGTTCCGTAATTTATGTCCGATTTTCATGAAAAGTGTATTTTTGAAGAGCTGTGGTTTCCATATAACCTAGTTTTGCAATTACGTTGCTTAATTATAAATCTAATTTTTTGGAGCAGCCTATACAAACCCCCGCAACTTCCAACATTGTCAATCCGTGTGTTTACAGAGGTTTATACGCGAGTTTTCTTTTCGCATTTTTCAAAGCTGTTCTCACACTCGACCAGTTGCGTACCTAGACCCTTTGACGCTCGGGGTGCATCACGAATTTGCCGCCTTCCCAATTTCCAAAAGTGTTATCGTTTAATCGTTAAAAACAGTAAAAACTACTATACAAGGCACTGTAGGCACACCACAACGAATAATTGTGTTCTAAAGGGTAGTAACCTAGCTTTATTATCAACAAATTATTTGAAATGTTCATCTGTCCCGCGTTAAATCAAAAGTACAAAATAAACTAAGAATACGCATTCATTCTTGCCAAATGAACAAAAAGCTAGTCTCACTACGAGAAAAGGATAAACGTTAACCATTACTAAAAACAGCCAATTTTCTTTACTTGAATGAAGAATGTCGCCCTATAGAAAATGCCGCCCGGGACGGACAGCCCCCTCCGCCCTCCCCTAGCTACGCCACTGCACTCGACGGAAAATTAACAACGTAAAGTTGAGCGTTAACGGTATATCGAATGTGAAACAAAATTCCGCACGGTGTTTTTCGTAGACACTCCGTCGAGTGTGAAACCAGCTTTAGTCGTATGCCTCGGTTTCAACGTATGACCAGAATTAACAAATAAGTTCGGAGCAGTACACGTTGCTTTCAACGTATGATCCGACGTAACAAATATAACTGTGACACTTATCGCAGCAGTACGCACGTCGCTATCAACGTGTGACGAAAAGTAACAAATAAGTGTGACACTGATTTTAATCGTGTTTTAGACAGGATTGTGTGTATTCTGACTGTCGTACGTCTTGTTTCAAAACGAAGGGCTTTGTAAATATTGGCCTGCATAAGCAAGGGGTCGGCCTTATTCGGCCCGCGGGCTTAGACGGATTTCGGGTGGCCAACCCCACTCATTAGGGATTGCAATTGCTGGATCCCTCATCTAGCAATCCAGCTGGATCCAGCACATTTTTCGGTCAGCTGGATCCAGCACCACGTGAATCGCAATTACCATAATTTCCTTTTTTTTTTAAAAAAAAGGTTTTTTTTCGATTAAAACAAGGAATACAAAGAAGAAACGCTTTTATTCGGTATTATACATTTTATAAATCATTGCTCAAAATATTTCTTAATAACTACGTCTACATTCTTTTTTTACCCATTTTTACCAAATAAAACTTTATTTACTTATTTTAATGATATGAAATTATAGAAATAATAGTATATTCTTTCGCTAGATTACTTCGAAGTAACCCTAAACTAATGCAGATGCTCGGAATAACCCAGTGAAAATAAAACTAACTTTTTAGCAGACGACATATGAATGTGATTTTTCTTAAACAGGGCTAGACATAACTATTCTTCCTATTAAACGTATCAAACTATTCTAACACTGCTTTCGACTCCTTGAAATTTCGCAACCAACACGAATCTAAGTGGCGCAGCGGTGCCTATAGCTCTTCGAGTTAGTGCGTTACGCGGTTTATGTCTATGATCTAGTGTTTGCTGGAGGGAAATTACATTATTAAACGATGCAAAAATACACTAAAACGCGAATAACGTTAGGTTTTGAGTTCTGTAATCTTATGCGACGTATTTTAGGTACATATTAGCCCGACAGATCAAAGAAAATTGAGAAACAGTGAAACACGAATACGATGGTAAATTCACATGGTAATTTACCACAGTAAATTACCCTGGTAATTACCATTTTCGCAATTTACCTGAGAAAATTGTAAATTACTGTTACCAGGGTAATTTTCCGCGTAAATTACCAGGGTAAATTACCGATTCGTATCTCTACGCCCACCGTAACGACGGTGTTGACTTACTAGTTAGTGTAAACCAGCTTTTGTACGTTTGTATTCAAATTCGTGTTTTGTAATGTTTTGTGTACTGTGTGTTTGTGTGTTTGTGTACAGAGATGGGTGAATGTTGTGTGTGTTCTGAATGTATGGGGCTTCTTCTCTTTAACTCCTAATTGTTTTTTATACTTTTGGGACGGGTCGAGTGCTTTGGGTTACGGTAAATTATGTTGCAACGATATTTAAACAAACAACTTTGGGAAAAGTCCGTCTTCAATTACGTTTTTATGAACTCATTAACGTCATTTATTCTTTATTAAGTATTATATCTATTATATATTCAGCAAGATTTTTGTTATTTATAGATTAAATTAAAATTAATTGATATAATTTGAAGTACATTTTCGAACAGGAAACGAGCTCGAGTTATATTTTTAACAAGTGGATGTTAGGGTTCCGAGGTGGTAAATACCAGGTGGAAAATAATGTGGCTAATAGTGGTAAATACCGGCCTGGCCAAAAATGTATTTATGCGAAAAAAGTGGAAAATATATTTTTTACTTTTATTAAGATTTCAACATAAAAGTTTTTGCATTTTGGGCTCTAAAATACAAATATCTATACATAGTTGCCAGAATTTGGGGTAGTTCGAAAGTGTATTATTGATAACTATTAATTAGATTTTCAACTTATGCTCTTTTCAAAAGGCATATTTTCTTTATTAGCCACTATTTTCCAGTATTTTCCCCTGGCCTGGACAAAAATCCAAAAAGGTGGTTTTTTAGGAACACCGATCTCTTACAGCTGAGCCAATGACTGCCACGTCTACTAATTGGAAATAAATAATATCATAAACATACCATGGAGGAATATCAGGAGAAGTTTAAATTGGTCTCGCTATTTAGCACAATATGACAGCCATGTGACGCTAGCATCGCCTTTCAAAAAAAATCCTGTTAGTTCTCCATGAGGAGAGGTATACTTTGGCTTTCAACTTGTTGGTCATTTTTGATAAAATTGTTTGGTTTTTTTAAAAATATATAAATTGCTGGATCCGCGTTGGATCCAGCGGGATTGATGTCGGTCCAGCAAAAATCCAGCTGGATTGAACACCCTGCTGGATTGCAATCCCTACCACTCATCTCTAAAAAAATCGGAAGAAAAATACTTCGGTAATATTATGTTGAAGTACGCTTACGTGATATATTTAGTTATATAGCAAAGAACAAAAACCATATGTGACGGTAAAATTTGAATGACATTGAAGACCTGATTCAAGGTCATTGAAATTTTCATTGTCATTTGTCCCCCTGCACCCTCTATGTAACCTGCAAATTTCAAATTCTTACATAAAACACATTTTGAGTCTAACTTAAACATTCAATGAAAGAAATTTGACTTCACCAAAATAAAAAAAATCATTAGAATCCAGAGGTCATACTATTGAACTCGATTTCCTAATACACTACTTGAAATCAACAAATACCATGAATATTGACTTTTCAATTCTTAGTCTTAAGGATTATATCCAGCTACTAGACAACTTACCGAGCTACTATCAAAGTCTTTTTACCTTTTGGAAATCACTACCAATTGTTCTGACTAAGCCCTCTAATCTTTCAAGTTTACTAAATTAACCGATTTGGAAGTGCCCATTTTTAAGCCTCCCAGTATACCACCCTAATTGGAAATTAGATTGTTTCCTATTTTTTCGTAACATTTTCAATACCGAGGAAAACTCCTTTGAATTTTCAAACAAGGGACCAAATCTCAGTGCTGCAACAACAAGAGCGTTGACGCGTCAAACCGCTACATGATCAAAACGGATCTTTTTCGTGAATTCCCGCCAGTTTTTCGAGAAATAAAATCTAGAAGAACCAATATCTGTAAACTTACATTTAGAACTAAATATTGATGATTTTGAAAATGAACTTATAGTAAATTGTGAAAACTCCAGATTTCAATCCTTTTTAAACTCAGTGCCGACCTTTTACAAACAAAAAACACTCGAGATAGTAAATGATTATCTTGAAAATCCAAACTTATGCAATATAAACTGTAAATTTATTTGGAGTAGTTCATTCACGTACCATGAAAGCAATATTCTTTGGCGTCTGTTGTACAGCTTTGTTATAACCCCTTGTTTGGCTTCCAAATTATACGGATTAAGACCTGAGTGCCCGTTTTGTAATTATATTGTCGGTGATACTAAACATATGTTTTTTAAACGTCAAAAAATTTTAACCTTTTTAAACAAAATTGAAATTTTAATCAGAAACTACGATAAAGATTTTATACTAAATGAAGTAAATTACTAGATTTATAGATCAAGTGTTAAACCATTTACAAGCAATAATAACATAATTTTCGGTCTATGTAAGCTATCTATTTATTTTAGTTATCACAAAAAAAATAATAATTGCACAGAGGACTGTTTAACCCATATTGAAAATCACTTTGTATCGCGTTTATTGAAATTCACAGCAATGGAAAAAGAAAGTTTAAAAAAATATAATATATCGCTCTGCCCAGATTTTATATCCAGTGGTTTAGTTAAAGAAGAAAATTGCGTCCCCTTTTTAAACTGTAAACTTTAGTGTTAAGGAAAGTTGTTGAAAATGTTGTTGGTTGGTTTTGTTACTTGTTTTTTTTTAATTCATGCTCTGTAAATTTTAAAAAAGTTGTTTTTTAAATAAACGCATACTCCGAAGTGAGTAAGCTTAAACTGAAAAATATATTAAAAAAAAAACTATGAGCAGATCGTCTTCAAGATCAATAGTGGTTTTAAAGGCTAGTGTGATCTACTTAATAAAATAGCATTGTAACTGTTTTAAATAGATAGTTTAGTATTCTGTTTTCCACGAAATCGAAGTTTTTTATTTAAAAAAATGCTGATGTTTAGTATCAAGGCACTGACGAGACCAATAATAACCTTAGCGCCCCCGAGTTTTGGCGGCTGGGTACGGGCCCGAACCAAAAGGCAAACGAGGTAGTTGGCTGTGCCGGAGCCCAGGTTGTTAATAACGTTGGCTCCGGCTCCGCATTAATATTAAATGCTGAGAGTGAAGGTAACTGTTAAGCGATGCCAGTGGATCATTTTCGTCCTGCATTCGTAAGATAAAACAGTAGTTCTGGAACCTGATGCGACGCTATTTTTGTCTGGACCCTGAACCCCCCCCCCCCTTTGTCTACGCCACTGGGCTCTAGGGTTTCCCTGGCGTCAGAAAAGGCAATGATGATTATCGATTTGATCTTCAATAATATTCGGGATATAAAAGTGTCCACGGATTTGATTATACGTTGCAGAAATAAGTAGGCAGATGTCGGGTGTCAAAGTAATATAATATAAAAAACAATGGTAACAAATACACTTGAATAAAAATAAAATCACTTAAATCTAATATACACTAAGCACGCAAATAAAATTCTTTTCGCGGGAATCTAAAATAAATTTAACGCCTTTCTCGGCTTTGGCTCACCAAAGCTGAAAACAATTCACTCAATTGGTGGGTCGGTGTCAGGTGACCTGGACTTTGTTGCCTAGCAACTTCGGATAAGGAATGGTTCCAGCTGAGTGGCGTTCGTACTACAATGTTGGCTGATGAAGGCGAGTCTCGGAATCTACTTCGCTTTATAAAGTCTTCTAATTTAAACATCTATTAACTCTGCCTGATGCTCGGCGAAAACTCTTGGTTCACAACCTCGACCTTTTTGCCTTAACCCTGGACTATTCGTCTGCGGACTCTTCCTACAATTGCCACTTAGCAACCCTGAGGGATTCTGATAATAATTGGCCAACTATCTGGTTTTGTTCTTCGGGGATCTCACGGGAAATAGTTTTAGGTTAAGATAAGTTAGGAATATCTCAATTCTTCGGTTGATGATTGGGGAAGTTGCAATGTCCAAAGAAGCCTGTGAGAGGCGTTTCGTTGATAGTTTATTGGTCGAAGTATAGTTGTATGGATGGGAGGGAGCTAGAAGTTGATGGTCGGTAGTAGAAATTGGTCACGGAAGTGATACCTCTTTTTGGTCCCACGGCACTTTCGAGAGAGCAGTTAGTAGAGTGTTTAATAATAAAAATAATAATTAGCTAGGCTACTACCCTAGGCACCACCACAGGCCCAGTCAGTTTGCGACTTTTAATGCCATATTTACCGGTGGCCGGGTTAAAACATTTCATTTGTTAAAAAGTCAGATGCTGAAGAATGTAGTGGAAGCGAATATCGAAGAAAAAGAGAAACTTGATGAGGTAGTAAAACGTTCGCGAACAAGAAATTACCTTTGTAAGAATAAGACACTAATGCCATGGATTAAATAACCTGAAATGCTGTGCATGCCCGAAGCAAGTTTGAAGATAGAGCGAGATCCGATTGTAAACACCAGGTTATGAAACGCTAACTCTGGCGCGTAGTCAACTATAATTACTATCATAAGTCTATAATAAATGTTCCACATAAGTTAAACACTTAATACATATCAATAAGACACCATTTTGTTAAACGAGGCACCTAGCGGCGGTTGGTGAAATAGCGTGAATGTGCCAAAATGCATCATCTCTGGAAATAACGTGGTTCTTTTAAATTTTGGGGACTCGAGAGAGCACGCGCCAAGTTTAAAGACTCGGGATACGAATTCGGACCGGCTATCGCGATTTTTAAGCGTTTCACAAGTCTGGGCGTGTTTCTGTAATTATTTAAGGTATACTTAATATAAAAACTACTTTAAAATATACTCAAATTAATATGGAATCATTTACGGCGTATTTAATATCGAAATCTAAATGTGAAAATCACCTAAATGCTGGTACTGAAGATTTACATTCAACAAGAACTCTTGTGTTTAAACAAATGTTGGATGCAAAGGTTTATGAAATATTTGTTCAAGAATTAATTAAGTTTTTGCGGAGCAAGTCATCAGCCTTAAACGTGGATTCAAGCCACCAAAACAAAGTACTTATGTACAAAAAACCATAAAATTTAAATCAGATGTAAATTTGCCATCAACATCTACCAATGGGGAAAGTGGTTCAAAGAAAACTCGAAAACCAAAATCATTAAATGCATTTGGCGTGTTAATCTCCCTAAAATTGGAATTTAAAAAAAGCCAGCTCTATGAAAGTCAGTTTTTATAGAGACTTTAAACGGGTTTGCAAAGAATTAATTTGTAGGATGCAGAAAAGATTTTTAACTTTATAAGCCGGATTGTCTATGAATTTGGCATCAACGAGTTAAGGAAGGACCACGATAAATTAGAATTTGGACAGTTTAACCAAAAAGACGATGGAAACATAAGCGATTTAGAGGAGTTGCAATTTGATGAAGATTTACTGAACAAACTTGAAATTGGCGCGCTAGAAAAATACACACAAGGACCGGAGTATATTGATAACGATAGTTCGACTGGAACAGTACTTATCGTTGAATGAAATAATGATGAGTGACGAGCCTATTTACGTCTTCTACAGACTTGCGGGAGGTTGTATCGGTCAAAAAAAATTTTAGTAAGCGGTTAAAAGAAAATTGTAAATACACCACTGCCCAAAAAAATAAACAAAGGCACATTTACAATGTTGTTAAAATAGTGTGCCAATCTAAAGAGGAAAAATTGAAGAACCTACTATTTGTTTAAAAGTAAGGGATTATGGGGGAAAAAGGAGGTCTAATGGTTCCAAAACCTGAATTTATCCCTTTCATTCGTCTAGTCATTAATATAGTCAGGAAACATGCTTCAATTGAGGGTTTTAAATTGAACAAAGAGAATATGATCAAAGTATGTAAGACTCAAATAGAAAACAATTTAACTACACTTTGGATTCTGTTCTGTAAAGGTTTACCCGAAGGCTGCTCACCTTGCGACAATGGAATCAAAGATTTCTTTTATATTTTTTACGCAAGTTAGTAAAATCCCGCATTCAAGAATTCATAAGTAGTTATTTGGAAAGTGTCTCAAAGGAAGCTTTGAAGATTGGAAAAGGAGGACAAACTTTGCGTGACAAGCTGTACGCTGCTGTTTCTGAAAATAAGAGACTTAAAGGTGATGAGAAAGTGACGTCCGAGAAAAGTAACAGGAAAAAGGGCAGTTCTGAGAAAACAGTCCAGAAAAAGCGAAAAAGTGCGGGTTCTCAAATTTCAGGTCAGGTGAGTGGTGCAATTAAGAAACAGAAGAGGAAAAAATCTCAAATGCTAGTGATGTTAATTCTACAATATCCATCTCAAAATGTTGGCAAGTCCAATAAATCTCCTTTAAGAAGAAGCGAAAGAATAGTGCCGAAAAGGTTATTCAATATTAATGCATAAACTTCTTAAATGTCTAATATTTAATGCTTCAAATTTCTATAAAGTTGATAATCCATTTGAAATATTAAAAATTTTAAAACATTTTTTAAACTAGAAATTTTGAAATGTGATAGCTGAAAATGTGATACTTTTCAAAATGTAAAGAATATTTATTACAAATTTATACTTTTTTCCTCAATTTATTATAAAATTTTACTTATTTTACAAATGAAATTAAAAAATATCGCTTTCACGTGAGTAAAGGTGAGTGTCTCTTATGTCCTTGTTACTTGCATTATGACCATGTTTATTTCCTATGCATAGAACCGAGGTCAAACCAGATTGATAATTTAGACTAGATAATTTACCACCTGTAGTATACTTCATTTGAGAGAAAAAACTTACGACTAAACTTCCGTTAACACCAAGAGGGGCTAAAAAGTAATCTGAGAATCGAAATAAAAACCTTCAGACAAACCAATAATCCCAAAAACACATATTCTCAGAAGGTCCCAAGTTTGCCAACTTAAGAACTTAGTTTGTTTTGGAGTTGTAAGAACTAAATCCTTATCTTTTAGTTCTTCCATTGATAATAAAAATCAAATCGGCTTTTGATTGAATTTATGCATGAAGTGTCATTTAAACTAATAAATTTATGAGACTAAAGTCCTTGTTCAAAAATCTGGTTACATGCCCGCAAATAGTCATATGCCAGTTTTGCACTGGCTCGCGTTTCCTCACTTCCTCTTCACCCAAGAGCAAAATCGTATAATTCAGATAAAACGGGCACTTGCTGCATTAATTTGCATTGAGACGACTCCAGGAGTCTCTAATGATATACCTCGTTAAAAGACCTGGAACAAACCGTGTTTCATTACGTTTCGATCTAGCTTCTTCTCTGCGGTTCAATGCCTGAATATTGACCCATCCAAAATCCACATCTTCCCTTGAAAACTACTTCGGTCCTTTCAATTTAGAGGAAAATAACGCTTGCACCATACTTTTCAGTCCATGTGTTGGACACACAACATAGTGAATATTTTGGTCAGAAACCAATGGATTTTCAAAAGAGGGTTTAAAAAAATATTTTCCTCATCTGTCTGAAAGGTCCTTGATGTCCCAATTTTTGTTTTATTAGTGACAAATTCTCGCTCGCTCCATCGCAAACATATAGTTCCAAAACAATAATTATTCAAAGCTTCCAATGTTTTAAAAAGTGAATCAGCGACAAAGTGTTGAGGAAATAACGATGCTGATGTAAAATAGGGCCCTATTAGATGGTAGTTGGAAGTTAAGTCTCTCCATATAAACTGGAGAATAAACTGTGTAGCAGCTGGTGTATTATGTTCTTTTTCAAAAATGTCGTTCAAATCATTGTAATCTTCTTTTGCCATAGCAAAGCATTTGAATTCATTTGATTTGGAATTCCAGATTATTTTATCTATCACCTTGACTTCGTCAAAGATAAGGGCAGCCTGTCCGAGTGGTTTCCTTTCCCCTTTTCGTTCCTTCTCTTCTTGAAATGAATGGTATTTTTTCTCCTCAATCATTAAGTAGTCTTGGTTATTTCCTGGAGGTTTGTTTAATTTTGGTGATTTTCTTTTTGAAGTCTTTTCACAGGGTAGGTCTAAAATGTGGAAATTCTTCAAGACATTGTATGCAGCAGGGCTGCGACTATAGACAGCTAGAGCTATCCTAAATGTTAATGCGCTCCATCGGTTAGCTTTTCTCATCGTTTCACACTTTGCTTGATTAAAAAAGAACGCTTCCTTGTCTTTAGCTTGCCTAGCTTGTGAATCTCTTTCCCACGCTCTCTTTAAAAGTTCTTTCTTTTTTCGAGAAAGTTTCTGATAATTTAATACAGAGTTGAGCTCAGTATCACAGCTTTCATTTATCACCGTCATTATTTTTTCATTTCAGAAGCTTGAGTGTCTTCTAGATTAATTTCTTTGGATTTCAATTTATTTTCTAATTTTTTCACTTTTTCACGAAGAATACTTCTAGCTTGCCTCAACCTTGATTCCTTGAAAGTCTGATATTTTTGCTTGACGGAGAAAGATTTTTAATTCTAAATTACTTGTAATTCTTTGCCGTTTATATTTTCTTCTCGGAGTTTCAAGCAACTTTCTTTTTCTAGCTTTTGCGATCAGATTTGTTACGTAACTGCATTGCTTGCACTGTTTAAGAAATCGGCTGGAATTGTCTTTTCTGGAATATAATAAATCTCACATTTTTTAGATTGGTATCGTAAAAAGGGGCTATCTACACGAACTGATTGAGATACATAATCATTAGAAATCTTAGTTGAAGTTATACCGGGGCAAAAAACACAATCGCTTTTACAAGAATTCATACGATTCAAGCATCGCGTACTGCTCCGATAAGTGTCACATTTATTTGTTTCTTATGGTATTACTCCGATAAGTGCCACACTTTTTTACTTTGGGTCATATTTGAACGGCCTTGAAAAATGCCTGAGAGGAATTCGCGTTAGTCTCTATAACCACGCGTATTTCCAATGTTGGAAGTTGAGGTGGTACGTATAAGCTGTACAAAAAACCTTACTTATAATCTAAGACCATTTACAACTGGACTGCAATGAAGATAGGCGTTGTTGTTAGGCTAGTGTCGCCGCTACCCCAACGCCACCATCGTTATTTAGAGGCAACTATCGTCCACAAGGGAATTCGGACTGAAAAAACGCGTTCACTTCGCGCTCCTTTCGTTCATCTCTCCCGACATTTTACTCGGTCGCCCCGCGAGTCGTGACCAATTTTCGCTCGTTATTAGAGAGGGGGATGTCCATCCGGTGAATGAGAGCTGTAGCTTGGCTCCCGCCGTTCACCCGCTGCTTTCCCCCGTTCCTCCCAGCCGTTCACCCGCGCCTCTCCCGTTCCTCCCTTAATCACCAGAATTTCTAATCACCAGATTCTCGTTCACCCGCGCCTCTCCCTCTCCTCCCTTAATCACCAGAATTTCTACTCACCAGATTCTCGTTCACCCGCGCCTTTCCCCCGTTCCTCCCTTAATCACCAGAATTTCTAATCACCAGATTCTCGTTCACCAGCTGCTTTCCCCCAACCCTCATTCACTGGATACTTTCTCTCTCTCGTTCACTGGTTGCTTTCCCCCTCCCCCATTCACTGGATACTTTATCTCTCGTTCACCAGCTCCTTTCCCCCATCCCCATTCTCCAAAATTAGTTTTGCTCGCGCAGATATCTGGAGATTAGATTTTTACCGGTTTGCTTAACGCTTCCGAACCCCTTAATTTCTAATCTCTCAGCAATAAAAACAAGTTATTTACATTTAATTTTTTATTTTAGAACTTTGTTTTACATGTTAGTAGGTACTATGAGATATTCCATTAGATGGTTATCTTGTACATTACACAATTAAAACAAATTAAAGAAGTTAAGTTTACAGGCATTTAAATGGGGTGAAATGATCTCCTGCAACTTAATTTAATTTAAAGTTCTAACTCACGTATTTGTAGTGTTTAGCAGCAGTATCGTCTGACATCCGAGGGACAGTCACAAACGTCTTCTTCTTCAGGTACAGGTGAGAAGCTTTTGTCAGAGACCGTAGTTGCTTTTGGCGTCGGGGGAATGTCCCATTCTAGCGAAAGGTACTTTTTTTCCGATGGTGAATTATCCCTAGCCGGACAGTTTGGAAAGAATCTAGCATGTTCAAGTTCTGGTACGTCTCCTGATTTCCATCCTTCTAATACGCCATGGCATTTGTAACATCGTACTTCATCGCCCTGCTGAATATAGTAGAATCCAGCCTTCGCTAGTTGCTCCTTAGTGACGTGCGGATTTTTCCAGTGACGAAACGTTTCAAGTCGATACACTTCAATGTCCATAGCTGATCTAGACCAAATACGTTCTATAGTTTCAAATGATACATTCTCTAAGCCTACATTTACCCCTAAGTCTACTAAACCTAATTTTATCAATATGGTTAAATTTCTACGCTAAAATTCTCAATATAAACGCTTTTTTCAATATGCAAATTGTTTTAAATATGTCTAAAAATATAGTCTATTACAAAGAAAAAATAGTTACTTACTTTACGGGTAGAAATCCTTTGTCGAGCTGTAGAAAAGACTGAGCGATCCGTCAGCAGGTCTTTACTCGTCAATGTGCCGAAGAGAAATGACGCGTGTAAGATTAATTTATTCCTATCTTGTTGAGAATAATTCATCACGTGATCTAAACTTCAAATAACCCTCAAATTCTATTGGCTGTCTCTCTCTGACAGTTTAAAATGCCTCTAATGATTGACGGCAGATATTAACCCACTTGAGTATTTGGAAAAAACCCTTTGCTACTCGACGGAGAGTTTTGGAAATACCACGTTGACAATTTTCAAAGTAAATTGGCATTAAAATGAAATGAAAGGTGTACAATACCCAGAAATTAATTTAGTTGATACCCCTGAAATGATTATAATCGAATCCCCTTAATTGATTGATATAACTGATAACGAGCTCCCAGAAGTACCCATAGTAACTTTACCCGATTCTCCAGAAATGGAAATAATAGATTTAACTGATACCCAAGACCCTACCCTTTCCTTAACTACAGTAACTGATTCGCAATTGGAACGTTTAAAAGAAATGACAATGGTACGAGATTATCTTAGAGAATATCAAATCTGTTCGCACCCTATCGTTAATTTACCAGGTTACTGCTCATTGGTTGGCGCTAAAAAATCGTCACGTGTTAAATTAGGCAAATTAGAATAGCTGAAAATACATTGCGCTTACTTCTGATACAACTTTGATAAAAATTAATCCTGTTTCGGGGTTCCCACTAGAGGAAATCTTAGAGACTATTAACTCGGTAGAATACACTATTTTAGCAATTGCAGATATATACTGAAATGATTATTGTTGGATAGGAAATAAAAGAATCGTGCTACGTGTCTCTCCTCGAGGGGGTCCAGGAACTAAAAGAACGCTGGGTCGTATATCTAGAGATTAAATAACACTTGAGATAATCGAAACTTCAAGTCCTAAAAGTTATTTTAATCTCGGTACGGGTAAAGGGATATTTGGAATTACTATGTAATAAACCTTGTTGAGGGGGTAGTAAAATTTAGGCATAATTTCAACTTTACGCGTCAAGAGTGTCGCTAAATAGGGTTAAATCATTGTTTTTTTCTAGTTAGAGAAACTTTAAGTTGTACACCGTTAATCAAAAAAATATCACAAAAATGTTTCCGTAAAGTTCAATTTCTTTTGAATCAGCTGCTAGAGCCTGACGTTTTATGAATCCGGTGTTTGTTATCAGATCCATGCTGCCCTGTGTATCTTTGTACAGGCCAGATGTCGCTAGATCCTTCAACGAATAAATATTTCACTATATTCGGATCAAAATAAATTTATTTATTTTATTTTTATACAGATTTTTTTTTGCCTTAATTTCAATTTTGGGAGTCGGTACCCGTTTCACCGAAGATGAAGATGCTTCGTTTTATTCAGCGTTGGGTAAATCGCCGTGTAAAAAAACATCTAGCATTGCATTAACTTTTTCATCCTCCTCGTCCGAGACCGCTACAATACGTCTCTCGATCTATAAAGTGAAGAAATCAAAATAATAAGCTAAACGATAATCCATACCTTCTATTCACTAGTTCAATTTATCACTGTCTCATATATCCACTATAGTACATACATACATACACTAACTTACTAACGCTTTAGTCTCCGCAAGTTTTTATGTTGTATAATCAAAGTTTTGAATCGAATAATAATAATAATAATTAGATCAAAACAAATTTCAAGCTTACGTTAATGTATTCCCTTGAGTGAGGGCCCAATCTTTGAAAAATCTTCTCAATGACGACATGGGTAGCTAGATGGACGTCGATGTAACCTTCGTCCTCTTGCAGGTTCAATTCACGTAAATACCAGTTTTTATATTTTCTTAACATTATTTCTAACGTTCTAAACGAAAATTGTTTTTCAGTTGGCATATCCGGCTTAAAAGAAAACCTAAGAACTGCTTTAGTTACACGCATATCCACGTTATTTTCCATAGCTAATATTTAGCCCTTAAACTTGCTCGTAATTACGAAGAATGTAAAAATGTAGAATGCTCGCTCCTATATTTATGCCAAATCAGAAATCACTTGAAATAATAACTTCATTTGGTACTTAAAAACGGGGAGAGGTGGGAGGAGGGGTTTGGTAATTTATAAATTTTTATAATCAAATGTACCATAGCAAAAGTATATAAATAATACAAGAAGTGCACTAATTATTATTTTCGCTCGCCAGGTAATTTCGTTTGATTTCCGTTTGATTTCCGTTTCGCACGGACGCAGATAACATGGTAACGCGACTACAGCGAACCGATAAAGCTAATTAATAAAATATTGTCAACCATTTGATATTAGAAATGTTAAAATAAAACTTTTACAGATAAATCTAATTTATAAAATATTTCCAATTGAGGGTTTGCAAGTTAGTTTGATTATAGGTTTTGAGTGTTAGAAAAAACTGCGTTTCGCTACATTACACGGTGCGTTTAAGAGGTTAGAGGGAGAGCAAAGACTATTTATACGCTTCGCTTCGCTTAGATACGCATATGCTTTGTTGACCTCTACAAGAGTTACAGACCTAGACCAATCAACATTTTCTGTAGACTTTCGGTTTAAAGTTCGGTTAAAGGCTGAAAATAAGATAGAAGACTTAATCAATATGTTTGGTGAAATATATTTTTCTCTGGAAATTTGTGTAAATATGACTCAATTTTCATGATGACTATCAATTAGTTTCAACTTCCACATTAACAACCAAGCCTTCAACTTCTTTATAGATATTACTTAGAAATAACGCTAAATACAGGGTTAAATTCAATTCAAAATAAAAGACCATGACAATAAAAAATAACCTTTAAAATATAAATCGCGAAGAAAATGAAGTAACGCGACTTTTAAAATTAGTATAAAATGTTTAAACCCTCTGAAAACGTGAAAATTCATATAGGACAAAACCCAAATACATGTTTACTGAGCTTAGCACTCTACTTTTTCAATCCTCTATTCTCAATGGTGACCTCTATTTTTACCATCGTCTGCTTCGTAAAGTTTATGGATGCATTGGGAGGGCTCAAATTAAGCTAAGGGGGTACACTTCTTGTTTAATTTATATACTTCTAACCATATTAAAGTATCAATTTTAATAAAAGGAATTCAACTTAAGTGTTGTTTTGCTATCTGAAATTCGAAAACAAAGAAGGTAGTACAGGGGTACTTAAGTTGATTTTAATATTTTTTTAGAAATAACTTAAGTATACAGCGAAATAATCATTAGTGGTATCTAATTTTTTTAAGTGCCCACATACTTCTCATCTCGTATAAAAGAGGGTCATTTTTGTACTATAAAACCATTCCATTCCTGAAATCCGCTACAGGAAAATCTGCAAAGAGATAAAAAACAAACACATATATATATATATATATATATATATATATATATATATATATATATAGCTTTAATCAAATAAATAAATAAATATATTCCTTATGGATTATAAGTTCGCGAAAGGTGTGTATTATATTTAATTTCTTACATTTCGTATCATTATTTAATGATTTTTTTATTTTTTAAAAAAGTATGTCTTACTCTGAAGTCACACTCTGGTTCTGGAGTTACAGCTTCAATTTTTGATGGTGCCCCAGCCGTGTACTTAAATGGTCCTATGTCATTGACGCTCTGGGGTCACAAACAGGAATACGAATTACTCTACCAACGCCTACTATTGAGCAGTATTCGGATTGCTGTTACAACCATTACTTTCGCGTAACGTCGACAGGCGGAGAGTTTAATTGGATTCTGCAAACATTTAGTCAAAAGTATTTGCTAGATGAAATGTGTTTAACTGGGAGTTTGACGCTTAGCGTACCCCAGGTAATTGCGTTCGATCAGTGCAAACCCAGAATTGATGAGCAACTTTCCGTACTTCGGCAAAATCAATCATCCATCACCACAATGTATGAAGTTCTCGAACAAAAATTCAGAACTTTCTATAGTGTTTTCAAACCTTTGGAGAGGAGAGAGAATCCCTGTGGCTTTTTAGAACTATACAGTGGATTCCGTCTCTCAAACGACTATTCTAAGCCTTTGGAAAACCTCTTTTTAGAAAAATTCTGTGGGAATTGCCCCTTTGAAATATATTCTCTAATGAATTATTGTTTGAACGATATAAAACATTTACAATTACTGTTGGGAGACATACTGTAATTTTCTAAACAATAAACAAAATACGAACCATTTTCATGTTTTATTATTATTAGGAATATTGATGAAAAAAAACACACATTAAATATTTATTTCAAATATCTGTAGAACCGAAGCCTCTCGATCCTCTTTCTGTATCTTCTTCAATTTGCTAATACAAACCAAAACAGGAAAATTGAAATAATAATAATAATAATAATTTTGGAGGGTGGAACATATCAATTTAACTCACAAGGCTTTCCATAGGAACTGGCATCGAAATACATTCGCAGATAAGTTGAGCTATTCGATCGCCTCTGAAGATTTTAAATCCGTTTTTCCCGTGATTAATCAAGACAACCCCTATTGTACCAGTGTAATCTTTATCTATCACACCTGCTAAAACATCAATACCATGTTTTACGGAAAGACCCGAACGAGGGGGTAGAAATAAATAAATAAATATATATATATATATATAATATTACCAATACGTCCGTAGCAGAAATCAGGTATAACTACACTTAAATCAGTATTTATTAGCTCTCTTGCCATGGGGGCTACAACATAGTTATATGCACTACATAAATCAAGACCTGCAGAGCCAGGTGTTTCTCGAGTAGGCGCGCATGCATATTTCGTTAATCTTACGAATTTCAGAATTTGCTGAGGAATTTCCATTATGGATAAATATTAAAGACAAAAATTAAAAAAATATTCTAACGAGTAAAGAAGTTTCAAACACAAATGACAAGTTTTACGAAAAAATTCCTTTTATAGCGTTTAACTCGATTTAAAATTCTTTAGATACGCTACTTAAGATAATCTATGAAGTATTCTTGTAAACAGATCTTGTTATAGTGAAGATTAGTTGATTAAGCTAAGCAATTTACGAGCGACGTCCTAGCGTACTTGTAATTAAGAAAGTAAGTACTTAGTTTTACGATTTTGCTTAAAACTATGATTTTAAATCGATAAAGTGAAACACGTAAAGTGTCCCTGACCAAAATTGTTTCACAAACATCTGTACCGTTTAATAAGATACGAGTATGATAACGATTTCTAGAGCCCTATGTTCGATAATGATTCATTAGGAAAATTTGAATATAGTTTAAATTTTTAATTACTTATTTTTGGGTTGACTACCAATTTGGAGGACTACTGTTTTGATTTTGATATAACTAAATTTGATTGGTTTTCGAAAGGTTTTCTCTTCCACCCCCCTCACCCCCCGCCCCCAGTTTATAATTATGATGTCAGTTGTAAATTGTTTTTTTCGAGTATAAAAAGGGTAAACAGAAAAATTGAGAGATAGTATTAAGAAAACAGCCAATTCGAATTGTTTCGGAATCGGCTCGAGGGACTAAGTACGTAGAAATACGTCAATTGTAAATTCTAAACTTTGTATATATATATTATATTCAATCATTCATTCTTACTAATTTTATAGTAATGGATCCTATTTCCATAACTTTGGCCTCGGGAAATGAGTACGTCGGTACGACAACCGAATCTATGATTTGCTTTCACTGCGGCGAATGTACGGAAGAATTGGCTGTAAGAGGTGGAGGACTGTTCTTTTGCTGGTGTCGAGAGTGCGCGCATTATCAAATGGGTGTAATTTTTCGACATGGTAATGTCTATACCAAACACATCCCCGGGCATCTTATAAAGGAGTTCCCGCCCCATCTCCGTTGTACGTACTGTGGAAGAAGAGGGTCGAAGAGAAGCCGTCGACGGGAGGAGTGCTCAGCGTTCGATTTCATGGGATGCTGTAATTACCCTAAGCCTCCCAGAGACCGAACTGTAGTTCGTTTTATAAATAAATAAATTAATAAAATTGCGAATAATTTACAAATAAATGTCTATTGACTTTTCTTCATCCTATAATATAAGTTTATTCCTAAATTTTTAAGCTTATTACAATAAGATTTCTTTAAGAGAGAGAGAAAAGAATTGCTTAAATTATTAAGTTAGCGTTATAAGTCAACATGATAACTTATATCCTGGGTATAATTTACTAAACTTCAATAACTTTGACTTGATAAAGTAGGTAATATATGATTCCATCTAAGTATACAAAAAATGCTTCAATCTTTCAATAACTTTATTTAAATTACATTGATTGTGAAAAGGCATAATTTAAGTATGCGAAGAATATAATTTACTAAACTTCAATAACTTTGACTTGATAAAGTAGGGTAATATATAATTCCATCTAAGTATACAAAAAAAATGCTTCAATCTTTCAATAACTTTATTTAAATTACATTGATTGTGAAAAGGCATAATTTAAGTATGCGACATCATTTAAACAATGAGAAATTAATTCGTTTATATCGTTGGGGGAATACCCTGTAAATTCAACTCAACTCTTCTTCCACAGTACGTACAACGGAGATGGGGCGGGAACTCCTTTATAAGATGCCCGGGGATGTGTTTGGTATAGACATTACCATGTCGAAAAATTACACCCATTTGATAATGCGACGTACTCATTTCCCGAGGCCAAAGTTATGGAAATAGGATCCATTACTATAAAATTAGTAAGAATGAATGATTGAATATAATATATATACAAAGTTTAGAATTTACAATTGACGTATTTCTACGTACTTAGTCCCTCGAGCCGATTCCGAAACAATTCGAATTGGCTGTTTTCTTAATACTATCTCTCAATTTTTCTGTTTACCCTTTTTATACTCGAAAAAAACAATTTACAACTGACATCATAATTATAAACTGGGGGGCAGGGGGTGAGGGGGGAGGAAGAGAAAACCTTTCAAAAACCAATCAAATTTAGTTATATCAAAATCAAAACAGTAGTCCTCCAAATTGGTAGTCAACCCAAAAATAAGTAATTAAAAATTTAAATTATATTCAAATTTTCCTAATGAATCATTATCGAACATAGGGCTCTAGAAATCGTTATCATACTCGTATCTTATTAAACGGTACAGATGTTTGTGAAACAATTTTGGTCAGGGACACTTTACGTGTTTCACTTTATCGATTTAAAATCATAGTTTTAAGCAAAATCGTAAAACTAAGTACTTACTTTCTTAATTACAAGTACGCTAGGACGTCGCTCGTAAATTGCTTAGCTTAATCAACTAATCTTCACTATAACAAGATCAGTTTACAAGAATACTTCATAGATTATCTTAAGTAGCGTATCTAAAGAATTTTAAATCGAGTTAAACGCTATAAAAGGAATTTTTTCGTAAAACTTGTCATTTGTGTTTGAAACTTCTTTACTCGTTAGAATATTTTTTTAATATTTGTCTTTAATATTTATCCATAATGGAAATTCCTCGACAAATTCTGAAATTCGTAAGATTAACGAAATATGCATGCGCGCCTACTCGAGAAACACCTGGCTCTGCAGGTCTTGATTTATGTAGTGCATAAAACTATGTTGTAGCCCCCATGGCAAGAGAGCTAATAAATACTGATTTAAGTGTAGTTATACCTGATTTCTGCTACGGACGTATTGGTAATATTATATATATATATATATATATATATATATATATATATATATATATATATATATATATATATATATATATATATATATATATATATATATATATTTATTTAACGAATACCATGTTTTATATTTATTTATTTATTTCTAGCCCCTCGTTCGGGTCTTTCCGTAAAACATGGTATTGATGTTTTAGCAGGTGTGATAGATAAAGATTACACTGGTACAATAGGGGTTGTCTTGATTAATCACGGGAAAAACGCATTTAAAATCTTCAGAGGCGATCGAATAGCTCAACTAATCTGCGAATGTATTTCGATGCCAGTTCCTATGGAATGCCTTGTGAGTTAAATTCATATGTTCCACCCTCCAAAATTATTATTATTATTATTTCAATTTTCCTGTTTTGGTTTGTATTAGCAAATTGAAGAAGATACAGAAAGAGGATCGAGAGGCTTCGGTTCTACAGATATTTGAAATAAATATTTAATGTGTGTTTTTTTTCATACATATTCCTAATAATAATAAAATATGAAAATGGTTCGTATTTTGTTTATTGTTTAGAAAATTACAGTATGTCTCCCAACAGTAATTGTTAATGTTTTATATCGTTCAAACAATAATTCATTAGAGAATATATTTCAAAGGGGCAATTCCCACAGAATTTTTCTAAAAAGAGGTTTTCCAATGGCTTAGAATAGTCGTTTGCACTGATCGAACGCAATTACCTGGGGTACGCTAAGCGTCAAACTCCCAGTTAAACACATTTCATCTAGCAAATACTTTTGACAAAATGGTTGCAGAATCCAATTAAACTCTCCGCCTGTCGACGTTACGCGAAAGTAATGGTTGTAACAGCAATCCGAATACTGCTCAATAGTAGGCGTTGGTAGAGTAATTCGTATTCCTGTTTGTGACCCCAGAGCGTCAATGACATAGGACCATTTTTCAGTAAGACAATCCCAAGATTGAATTGAGACAACGATACTATTGACACCGTTTGTTAAGTACACGGCTGGGGCACCATCAAAAATTGAAGCTGTAACTCCAAAAACCAGAGTGTGACTTCAGAGTAAGACATACTTTTTTAAAAAATAAAAAAATCATTAAATAATGAAACGAAATGGAAGAAATTAAATATAATACACACCTTTCGCGAACTTATAATCCATAAGGAATATATTTATTTATTTATTTGATTAAAGCTATATATATATAAATATATATATATATATATATATATATATATATATATATATATATATATATATATATATATATATTATATATATATATATATATTATATATATATATGTTTGTTTTTTATCCCTTTGCAGATTTTCCTGTAGCGGATTTCAGGAATGGAATGGTTTTATAGTACAAAAATGACCCTCTTTTATACGAGATAATTATGAAATATGTATAGTAGAAATGTTAATATAAAATTTGCATAATTGAGGACGTGTGAATATATAAAAATAGTAAACTTAAGGTTGTTTTTGTTTAACCCCCGATTTTGTTTTTAGGTATATGTTCATATTATAGCCGTCCTCAGGTTATCTATATAAAAACAAATGGTTGTATAAAAAAATGATAAGAAAGAATAATAAAATTGTTGATTTAAAACAGAAACGTTATGTCTGTCGAATGTTTGAGTTTTCTTAAATTTATATCATATACATTTCTACATGGTTTTATTTCATTGTAATAAAGTCTCTAACACTTATGAATAGATAATTGTATAATTGATTTACACATTATTAGAGTTAGAAATTTAGTCTTAGCAATTTACACTTTACCTGTTTCTTAGGCCCGAGGTTTGCTTTTAAAACATCAATGCAATTAAGTTAAAAATATAAACACATTACATCTAATATAATTATTTTTAACTGAATTGAAAACCTTGATATATATTTTTTTTTAAACTGTGTTTTAATGTTATACAATTTCAAATGCAGGTATTGTGTACAGTACAGTACAAATGCATAATTTAATGAAGCAATTCTAATTTTAATACTTATATTTAATGAAATAGGAAAAATCTATTTCTAAAACCCTATTTTGAAACTCAAAAGAAACTGAAAGAGTTTCACATGGAATTGGGATTAGTGAGCAGCCATTATCACGTTACAATGTGGTTTTTGTTATGGAACCAATGACAATAAGCTTTAAACTTGGCTTACTTTGATAAAAAACGTCTCTTATTCCCCAAGAACATGTATATTTATCGAGAATGTACTAGCTCTATTAGATATTTTGGAGGAAGGGCGAACTAAAATTTATGCTTGTTTACGAAATTAATTAGCATATTTTAAAAAAAAACATTTATTCTTAACAAATGCATTCATGTTAGGATATGATTTACGGAAAATGTACTTTCATGGGCTAGGCTTAGAAATTTAGTCTTAACTATTTACACTTTACAGGTTTTTAGGTCTAGCTTTAATTTTTTGCGTATTGGAAAATGTATTTCAGCATATTATTATAAGTAAAATTTTAGTGTTATCAAAGTCCACCAGTTAGGAAATGGTTTATGGATAGGCAAATATTTATAAATACTAAAGACAGAGGCAGAAACTAGGAGATCAGAGGAAAACGATTTTTGAGATGCCCCTGATGTGATAGCCTACATTGAAGATGTTGAAATTGTTTGGTGAGAAATCACAAAACCTTTAAAATAAAATAATTGATTTTCCGTATTTAATTTTTTTCTTAAAATCCTACTACTACGCCAAGAATGTATTTATTTATTTATTTATTTATACTCAGGGAGAATGAATATGTCGAGAATATTTCTAGCGTTTCTCCAATTCCACCCGTTGAGATTTTTTAATATCACTGCTTTGAGAACCATGGCGCCATCTAAACTTTGAAATAATCCTTAATTAAATATATTGATAAAAGAACTCTAGTGATGACACTTCCACTATTTTCAGTGACGTACCGATTCTCACGTGACTTTAATTTTCTGTGCGCGCGCACCCGATTAATAAGATAACTGAACTTTGAGCAATGGATTTTTTTCCACTGGTACTTAAGATATGCCGCCAGGGTAGTCATGGGAATCAATTCTTAGTTACAGTTTTCGTTATCTCAATAAAGAGTCTTAGCATTGGGAATAGTCATTGAAGGTCACGCTGAAAAGTAAGTTATAATAATAATAATAATAATCAGCTAGGCTATTTTATTATATTTAAAATGAAATTTTTAGGCATTCTTTTATATATATATATATTGGAAATGTATTAGACAGAAATTAGGCCTAGTAGGGGTAAGATTAGCGTAGAAATTAAGTTACTATCACGTGACTCGTTCATTTTTCTGTGCACGCGCACGTTTAATAAGATAACTGAACTTTGAGCAATGGATTTTTTTTCCACCGGTACTTAAGATATGCCGTCAGTGTAGTCATGGGATTTTTCACTCTTAATAAATACTTTAAAATGTAAAAAATAAGACTCATTATGGAAAAAAACATAACCCTTAGCCATTTTTTAGCAATCTTCTACGTAACTCAATTTTCCAAGAGGATTGTTTTCCGTAAACATTTTCAAGTGAGAGCTCGATTTTGATATCGTCAACGTGGTATTTCCAAAACTCTCCTTCGAGTAGCAAAGGGTTTTTTCCAAATACTCAAGTGGGTTAATATCTGCCGTCAATCATTAGAGGCAGTTTAAACTGTCAGAGAGAGACAGCCAATAGAATTTGAGGGTTATTTGAAGTTTAGATCACGTGATGAATTATTCTCAACAAGATAGGAATAAATTAATCTTACACGCGTCATTTCTCTTCGGCACATTGACGAGTAAAGACCTGCTGACGGATCGCTCAGTCTTTTCTACAGCTCGACAAAGGATTTCTACCCGTAAAGTAAGTAACTATTTTTTCTTTGTAATAGACTATATTTTTAGACATATTTAAAACAATTTGCATACTGAAAAAAGCGTTTATATTGAGAATTTTAGCGTAGAAATTTAACCATATTGATAAAATTAGGTTTAGTAGACTTAAGGGTAAATGTAGGCTTAGAGAATGTATCATTTGAAACTATAGAACGTATTTGGTCTAGATCAGCTATGGACATTGAAGTGTATCGACTTGAAACGTTTCGTCACTGGAAAAATCCGCACGTCACTAAGGAGCAACTAGCGAAGGCTGGATTCTACTATATTCAGCGGGGCGATGAAGTACGATGTTACAAATGCCATGGCGTATTAGAAGGATGGAAATCAGGAGACGTACCAGAACTTGAACATGCTAGTTTCTTTCCAAACTGTCCGGCTAGGGATAATTCACCATCGGGAAAAAAGTGCCTTTCGCTAGAATGGGATATTCCCCCGACGCCAAAAGCAACTACGGTCTCTGACAAAAGCTTCTCACCTGTACCTGAAGAAGAAGAAGAAGACGTTTGTGACTGTCCCTCGGATGTCAGACGATACTGCTGCTAAACACTACAAATACGTGAGTTAGAACTTTTAATTAAATTAAGTTGCAGGAGATCGTTTCACCCCATTTAAATGCCTGTAAACTTAACTACTTTAATTTGTTTTAATTGTGTAATGTACAAGATAACCATCTAATGGAATATCCGATAGTACCTACTAACATGTAAAACAAAGTTCTAAAATAAACAATTAAATGTAAATAACTTGTTTGTATTGCCTAGAGATTAGAAATTAAGGGGTTCGGAAGCGATAAGCAAACGGGTAAAAATCTAATCTCCAGATATCTGCGCGAGCAAAACTAATTTTGGAGAATGGGGATGGGGGAAAGCAACCGGTGAACGAGAGAGATAAAGTATCCAGTGAATGGGGGTTGGGGGAAAGCAGCTGGTGAACGAGAATCTGGTGATTAAGGGAGGAACGGGAGAGGCGCGGGTGAACGAGAATCTGGTGATTAGAAATTCTGGTGATTAAGGGAGGAACGGGAGAGGCGCGGGTGAACGAGAATCTGGTGATTAGAAATTCTGGTGATTAAGGGAGGAACGGGAGAGGCGCGGGTGAACGAGAATCTGGTGATTAGAAATTCTGGTGATTAAGGGAGGAACGGGAGAGGCGCGGGTGAACGAGAATCTGGTGATTAGAAATTATGGTGATTAAGGGAGGAACGGGAGAGGCTCGGGTGAACGAGAATCTGGTGATTAGAAATTCTGGTGATTAAGGGAGGAACGGGAGAGGCGCGGGTGAACGAGAATCTGGTGATTAGAAATGAAGAGGAACCCCGACTCCCCGAAAAACAGCGGAAGAGAGCGCGAACCGTTCGCCTCTTAAAGAAGGGGGATCAAAAAGGGGGGTGGTTGCGTGTTTGTGGATTACTTTCGCGGATTTTCTCCACTTGGTGGTGTTTTGTAGCGGGCACTCTGAAATCGGAGTTATAACGTTGGCATTGTAGTCCAGGTGTAAATGGTCTTAGTTATAATTAAAATTAACCAACGTAATTGCAATTCTAGGTTATATGGAAACCACAGCTATTCAAAAATATAACTTTCATGGAAATCGGACTTAAATTAAGGAACGTTATGTCGACTTTCAGGCGGAAATATAAAACCACGAAAATCGGGGTCCCTTAAATTACCCCGAAAACCATACTTAAAATTAATATTTACTGATATAACCGAAGGGATAGTTCCGCTGAACCCTAACTTCACCAAAAATATTTTTTTAACTTCACCGGACTTAATGTTTAACTAGCTTGATATCTGTAAGCTTTATAAGTTTGTGAAATGGATATTTGGGCCTCTCGATATTCCCAGTTGCGCAATCAATGAAATAATACATCGTATGCATATTGTGGTTTCCGGATGGTCATACTGAATCCACTATTTTTAATTTGTTCATCATTATCACCACTTCGATATGTTATCAAAAGTTTATATTTATTTATAAAAAGTGATATCAATATCAAAGCCAGGAAATATGTATTTGTCTTTAACTAAGTTCTAATGAATAACTCTTTTCAATTTCATCTGTAAAATATAAATTATTCAAAACGCTCCCAAATAGATTTTAATAAAAAAAACTTCTCTTACAACAAAATAATGTTTTCTTAATTAAATTAATAATATATATTCGCGCAATAAATTGAGCAATGCGGGCTCAGGTAAAAATCCAAAATCAGTATTGCACTTTCCATTTAAGTTACTTAAATTAGAATAAATATAACCTTGAGTAAATGCTTCGTGTCTTCATAACGCGTTCAATTTAAAGTAATGAAAACGTGGGTCTCGAGCAAATCTTGCTTCTTTGTAACTCATTTAAGGGTTACACCGTTCGCTGCTAACATTGAAGTCCGCTTTGTCCACGAGAGGAGGTGAAGAAATGCTCTAACGTTCTATCCCGCATCTCGGAACTAGTTAAGTGGATTTGGGTCAATTTAACTGGCTTCGAATAAGATCTTGTTGATTCACAAAATAGTTAATTAGGGATAAAAAATCTATTGAAAAATTAAGGTTAACTCAATTTAACTACATCAGTCTCAAAACAATGTCCGCCAAAAAATTGCAATAAATAATTTCAATATCAAAATAGAATTAAGCTATAATTTTTAAGTCTAACAAATCAATCGATAATTTTGAATCTATATTAATACTATTTTAAAAAGTTTGGATATAAGTAAAACTTGAAATGCTTAAAATACAAATGATAACCCAAGTTGTCAATGATTAACTGTAGTGGGAAATTTCCCTCTCATAATCAACCGATTCAATTATAAGTTAGCTTGTGCCTAAAGTACTTAGTCAATACGAGAATATTTCCAAATACCTGTTTCCGAGGTATATTTATCAAGATTTTAATGAGTTTATTTCAATTAGATATTGGGAAGCGAAAATGGAAAAATGGTTCTAGTAAGTTCCATCTACTTTCTCATAAAAAAATCATTTCGTTAAATGTTAAGTGACGCGAATGTGCACTTATATATTGGCAGTAATTATTTTTTGCCATTAATAGAAGTGCGCGGTGGATTTCGCTGAAAATATTGCCATACTTGTTACTCAGCGAATATAAGTGATTAAACATCGTGACACAAAATTTAAAATTTAAATATAGTGATGTAGTACAGTTATGTTATAATTATAAAATATAAATAAAATTTGGTGAAATTTGCCAACTATTTTACGATGAAGGAGAAGTGTCGTGGTAGTGGAAAATTCGTGGGCTCGTAGAGCCTTTGTAAGTTAATGCTTATTTTAAAACACGATAAATCCCTGGAAATTATTGATATTATTTACATTTGGGAGTGAAAACTAAACTTTTCTGAACATTGAAATGTTTGTTTTAAAATGTCAATTTAAATATATCACTTATGTAACAAAAAGTTAAATTTCTATTTAACTAAGAAATATGGAATAAAATACAATACATTTAAATTTCTTTAATAATATGTTTAAGCAGTGAATTTAATTCCTTATTTACTGAAGAATTAATGCCTTCCATGTCAGATATTTTCTTCTTCTTTAACGGGCCTTCCCTTCAGCGTGACTCGCTATCTTTCTCTTTGAAGTAAAAGCATTGCAGTTGCTCTCAGGTCCACGTTTCACCCCTTGGGTAGCATACATAATAAAATCTTCACATTTAAGGGAGCTAGTAGGTTTTGAAAACAATTCGTTCTCCTCATATGGCTGTTCAATTTCAAAATCTTGGTCAAGATATTGGATCATCTGGAAAATGAAAAACAATAATGACTGATATGGTTTGAAATAATTTTAGTGCTTGCGGCAACGTGCCAGTCGCGGAGCTTTCGTCAACGTTGATATGATTGAAGTTTTGTATTTGTGCAAAAAAGTAAAAAAGATTTTCCTATTGTTTTTGCATTTATAAGTAAAATAAAAATGACAATAACTTATTTCACACACTCTCTTCTCGCAACTATATCCATAACAAGACGTACGACGGTCAGAATACACACAATCCTTCTAATGTGTTAAGTTTGTTTGAGCTATTCACAGCAACCTGCAGCGCCGTTATCACAACCAAAATATATTTACGGTCACACATATATACAAATTTACACTTATTTGTTACTTCTAGTCATACTTTGAAAGCATCGAAGATTAGTTCGATCAGTCCCACTCTTATTTTTTACTTCTGATAACACTTATTTGTTACTACTAGTCAGCCGTTGAGTGTCACACTTATTTCTTCTGGTTATACGACAAAGACTAGTTCGATCAGTTTCATACTTATTTGTTACTTCTGATCACACTTATTTGTTACTTCGGATCACACTTATTTGTTACTTCCGATCAATATTTGTTACTTCGGAACACAGTTATTTGTTACGTTGAGTGTCACACTTATTACTTCCTGTCATACGCCGAAGACTAAATAGATCAGTGTCATACTTAATTGATATTTCTGGTCATACGTTGAAAGCGCGGCCCATTCTGAACGGACTTGATAAACGCCAGAGGGAAACGGGCGCGTAGACCTCTATAAACACGCGGATTTACAATGTTGGAAATTGCGGGGGTCCGTATACGCTGCCCAAAAAACCTTACTTAGAATTAAATTTAAGGAACGTTTTTACAATTCTAGGTTATACGTAAACCACAGCTATTCAAAAATATAACTTTCATGAAAATCGGACTTAAATTAAGCAACTGTATGTAGATTTTTAGGCGAAAATATAAAAACATGAAAATTGGGGTCCCGTAAATTACCCTTAAAACTATACTTGAATTTAATATTTACTGATATAACCGAAGTTGTAGGTCGACTGAATCCTAACCTATCCAATAAATGTTTTTTAAACGTTATCGGACTTAATTTTAATGACAATATCTACCACATAAAGCGAAATCACCGAAAATAGTAAATTGGGCAAATGCCCAACTTCTTGGGCTCCGATTTGAAAACTTTATGAAAGGCTATCAATGGCAATATATGTACTTTCGAACGAGATATCATTGACTCTTCTAGCTATAACCGTTGAAGAGGCGCCAACGGCTACACTGTACGTTTGACTAATACACACAAATCCTTAGGATTGTGTGTAAAAAAGAGCGACTGCTAGAAAAAAAGCCCACTTAATTTTTCCAAACTGTATGCTGCACCACTTTTCTTGATAGTAGCACTGTGATAAAGATTGCGGAAGTTATCCACAAATCCCTTCCAATATTTCTTACAATCATACTCTATTCAATGGAAGCACTAATAGTATTAAACATTGTCCATAAAAATGGAAATATATATTCTTACTTGATATTCCCAATTCTTTGGATACTTCATCTCAAAGTTTATGACTATCCAGGCTTTGGTCGAAAATTGCCTCCCTTTTCTTGACTCAGTTGACTGCCTCAATTAACTGTTCTTTTTTATCTATTTCAGCCCGACTTTTTTCTTCCCTTGCTTTATTTATTCATAAGATTTCCACATTTTACTAAATTGCAATTGCTAATCCAGAAAACTACAACAAGTACTAAAATTAACTAGAAAGCCCTTCGTAGCCTAAATAGCACTGCAGAAGACTACGAACAATTTTCCCGCCAAATAACATTTTTTATTTAAACAAAGATTGGAGGGAATTAGACTCGTAATTTTGACGTAAAGCTTATTTTGCTAGTGGAAGCGTAAAATATCTATTTCAATCAGATCGACGCTGACTTGGAAAATCCGCATAATCTTGAGAAAATACGCCATTTATTTAGGCTTTAGCGAGCGTGGAAATGAAGCAAGCTTGTAGCGGCAGCGAGTTCTGACGATTTTTATCCGCAACCCTCGAGAATGAAAATGGGGCTTTAGGCCCCATTTTCCCCATAATGCGAATGTGTTTCATATGAAAAAGGTAACTACACTACCAATAGCAGAATAAAATAGTACAGTTGCCGTCAACAGTATCATTAGCAGTCTCAAACGAAGCACGAACTATCAGTAATGCAATTAACAAATTTAGTCTTCATCAGTTAGGACTAGTTTCTTTTGCCACTTTCTCTAGCCTCATTACGTGACTAGCCTTCTTCACTGAACAACTTCCTAAATGGAACTTAACTGGAATGACTGAAAAAATCTGTAATGCTTTAATACCCTTCTTTTACAAGGTTTTGGGCTCTCTGTGAATCAAGTAGTTAATTAAAAGGTCAAAGTTTAGCTCTGTATTAGCCGCTGAGAGCATTTGTGGGAAATAAAGAAACAACGTGTGGAAAAAATAAGGTATCTTATCATGAAATTACTGCTTATTTTGATTGCGCACTCTCGCTGTTTCTCGCTAATCCGACATTTTACTTTTCGCTTTTACGGCTTTTTTGGAAAACACTTGTCCAGTTCCTACTAAAGTAAAATTGTTAATTAGAATTTCGAATCACAATGAACCATATAATTTTGTTTTACCCCGGCAGCTTTTTGGAGGTTGGTTTTCTCCCTCTTTCCCCCCTCCCTCCGATCACCAGAATTTCGAATCACCATAATTTATAAACCATATAATTTTGTTTTACCCTCTCAGCTTTTTGGAGGAGGGATTTTTTGATATGCTGTTTCCCCTCAAATCCCTTGATATTTAATCTTTAGAATATGGGCAATAAGAACCAGTTCTTAACATTTAATTTGTTAATTTTCGAATTTTTGTTTACATGTTAGAAATATTAGTTATATTCCATTAGATGGTTATCTTGTACATTACACAATGAAAACCATGGCGTGTTCAATTTCTGGTACGTCTCCTGATTCCCAATCTCCTAAGACTCCGTGGCCGCAATAGCATCCTGCATCGTCTCCACGTTGAATATCGTAAATTCCCGTGGCTGCAAGCTGTTCTTTGGTGACGTGTGGGTTTTTCCAGTGACGAAACGATTCTAGTCGATTCGCTTCGATATCAATAGTTGCTGTAGACCAAAGTTTTCTGTATTTTCAAGTGATACATTCTCTACCCCAACATGCTAGGCCTAATTTTATCAATATGGTTTTAACTGGTTTGGCCTATATTTCTACGCTTAAATTGCTCATTATATACGCTTTTTCAATATGAAAATTGTTTTAAAAATGTCTAAATATAAATAGTCTACCACAAAAATCCAAGTAGAAAAAGTAACTTACTTTTATGGTAGGAAATACGTAAGCATTTGTCTCAGTCGAGCTGTATAAGACGGAACTAACCTACAGTATTGTTTTTCATCTCAAGATATTTTAATCTCGACTATTTAGAAACGAGCCGATTCTTTATCCCACGCGTCATTTCATTCCGGAACATTGACGAGTAACAACCTGCTGTCGGTTAGTTCCGTCTTATACAGCTCGACTGTAAAATAGATAATATCCATGGATAAACGGTTAACCGCAATTTTTATGATTAATCGAAATTTTGCCAGTTAATTTATCTGCTCCGACGATCTCTAATGCGATGATTTTAGATTTATTCTTCCAATTATATCAAGAGAAGACAATTTAAAAATAGTGTCCGTATATACGAAGTAAAAATATGACTATTAGGCTCATTTCTATTCGAAATGAGGCTCTAATGATACCTACAATAATCAAATTAATACGAAACTAATATTTGCATTTCTGGGAATTGAGATATATATTACAGATTCTCAAAGTAAACACGAAATTTAAGTGACCGTCGAAATATACCAATAGAGTTTATCACGATACGCATATTTTAAAGCAAATTAAGATATGTAAAATAAAACTAATCTTCGAAATGTGTTTTCGCGTTAGTATTGGAAAACTTGTTTGATTGCTAATGACAAAATATTAGAATAACATGAAACTAATTTTGGCACTTTCGAAACAAAATGTTCGTATTAAACGTAAACAGTTCTTTGCTGGGGAATATTTATCAAAGCTGCCACGATTTTTTTGAAGGCTGAATCCGTTTGCTTGTTAAAATATGAACCATCGCTGTTACTTCGACCAACAGTTGCACTTTTAAATCAATTTTGTTCAAAAATGATTCTGTATTTAAATTTGAATGATTTTTCTATGACCTTAGCGAAACCAATCCCAATTGATGAAAGTTTTTCAAAGATCAGACTGGTATCGTCATTTTGACTTCAGTGAGTAAAAATGAACGAGATATCATTGACTCTTCTAGCTATAACCGTTGAAGAGGCGCCAACGGCTACACTGTACGTTTGACTAATACACACAAATCCTTAGGATTGTGTGTAAAAAAGAGCGACTGCTAGAAAAAAAGCCCACTTAATTTTTCCAAACTGTACGCTGCACCACTTTTCTTGATAGTAGCACTGTGATAAAGATTGCGGAAGTTATCCACAAATCCCTTCCAATATTTCTTACAATCATACTCTATTCAATGGAAGCACTAATAGTATTAAACATTGTCCATAAAAATGGAAATATATATTCTTACTTGATATTCCCAATTCTTTGGATACTTCATCTCAAAGTTTATGACTATCCAGGCTTTGGTCGAAAATTGCCTCCCTTTTCTTGACTTATTTGACTGCCTCAATTAACTGTTCTTTTTTATCTATTTCAGCCCGACTTTTTTCTTCCCTTGCTTTATTTATTCATAAGATTTCCACATTTTACTAAATTGCAATTGCTAATCCAGAAAACTACAACAAGTACTAAAATTAACTAGAAAGCCCTTCGTGGCCTAAATAGCACTGCAGAAGACTACGAACAATTTTCCCGCCAAATAACATTTTTTATTTAAACAAAGATTGGAGGGAATTAGACTCGTAATTTTGACGTAAAGCTTATTTTGCTAGTGGAAGCGTAAAATATCTATTTTGATCAGATCGACGCTGACTTGGAAAATCCGCATAATCTTGAGAAAATACGCCATTTATTTAGGCTTTAGCGAGCGTGGAAATGAAGCAAGCTTGTAGCGGCAGCGAGTTCTGACGATTTTTATCCGCAACCCTCGAGAATGAAAATGGGGCTTTAGGCCCCATTTTCCCCATAATGCGAATGTGTTTCAGTAGAAGGAAAGTAAGGTCGACCCGTCAGTCCCTGGTTCGGGTTTGGGTTCGGGATCGAAATCCGGGATTTAAGGGGTGAAATGGGGGTAAAATCGTCGAAAAGTCAATGTATTTATGATATTTCTCGCGACGATTTGTTTTCTCGTATATCAACATATTGTGTTCAGGCCCAACTTGTTTATTTATCTCCGCTTATCTCAAATTTCCAGAGTACACTTATATGGTACTTGAACGTATTTCTTATCGCGTTTTATCATACGGAATAAGTTGAAATGATGTAAAAAGTGATAACGTAGACGGCGCGTGCGCGGATTTCCTAGACGGCGCGGATTACCCGGGAGGCGCGGTTAATTAGAATTCAAGAGTGTTTTGACGTCATGGAATATTCGTTGTTAAAGTAGAATGGAAATATTTTTAAACTTCATTTTAATAGCATTAACGCGTAAGTAGTACTTAAATATGCTTGACACTTGAACCTATCTCACGAGTATTTCAAACGAATATTTTAAGTATGAGAAACGTATTGTTCTCAAATGATACTTGAATATACTATAAAAGAGGTTGTATAGCGTTGTAGGAGGTCATTCCACGGTTAACTGCGGTAGCTATATTCAAGATGCCTAAAGCCCAACATATTTGCCCTACGTGCGCGAAAAGTTTCGCTACCAAGTCCTCCTTAAATCGGCATGTTAGAGAAGTACACGGTGATAGACATACGTTTGTCTGTGAAGTATGTGGTAAGAATGTTGCTAGATTGGAACATTTCAAGAGCCATCAACGAACTCATGACTTGAACGCACCCGGCCCTTCCGAACCCATGGACCTGTCTCGCACACCGTCACCAATGCAACGTTCGCCAGCATCTTTCCGTCCACCATCGCCATATCGTCCACCTTCACCTAGTCTGCTTCAAGACATTCAACTGGAATCTACCCATACACAACCATCTACAGCGGATTTACCTAACAACCCAACGCCGTCACCTGTTCCCGCCTCATCAATACTTGATGAAACACCACCAGCATCTCCAAGTATGGTCCAGGCCTTGAATGATACGTTAGCATCTATCCGTTACAATGCTGAAGACTATGATATTGATGCGGGAATGTTTATCGGACGTTACCGAGCCGCTTTCCGTAAATTTTTAGTAGAAAGACTGGCTAGTAAACGTGGAATTAAATGGTTCCTACTTTAGGAGGTGTGGAACAAAGAGCGGAAGTACGACCCTATTTCCGGAGCACTATGCAAACAACATTAACGCTTGACATCATTGAAAACCAGCTGAATGAATGCCTTGAAACAATACAGTCAGCAGCGGAAAACTTTGAAGCGACAGGTATGTACTTAAATATAAAAGTTATATTTTGAACTAAAACATTATATTTTTGGTAGGATCGGGTTGGGTAATTGATCGTATTCTGTATGTAGAATTAAATGTAGCATCTTACCAGCCGTTACGGGGGTCATCGTATATGGAACTACCTCAAAAACTATCTCAACGTCGTGCGATTCTTAATATTAGAAACGAAAATGATGAGAAATGTTTTCTCTGGTCAATTCTAGCTAAACTTCACCCAGTTCCTTGGACTCAAAACCCTCACCGTGTTACCAAATATAGACCTTATGAAAATGAAATTGATACCAGTGGCATATCTTTTCCTTTCAAATTAAACTCAACCGAGCTTAAAAAATTTGAATTTACTAATAATTTATCAATATCTGTGTTTGGCTTCTCGGGAGATATATTCCCTCTTTACGTAAGCGCCAACAAGTGTTGTAAGGAAAGGGAGGTTGATCTGCTATACATCAGCGATGAAACTAAAGATATTGACGATGGGAATAGACATTACTGTCTTATACGAGACCTAGGAAAACTGCTACAGCATCTAACAAAAAACAGAAGCACAAGTTATTACTGCAGGTAATTTAGTTTCCAATATATTAGTTTGCAATCTACTAATTATTTTCTGTATTAGAATGTGTCTTCACCGATTCAGTGGAAATAACGCGGAACAGCGACGTGATTTGCATATCGAAGAAGACGCTTTATTTTGATAAATATGAGTGGACGGAAAAAGTAAAAATAAAAATTATTTAATTTAACTCTTAATGAAATGAAATTATTAGGTGCAGTATGTATTTTACGCCGATTTTGAAGCAATAGTACCGAGAGTTCAAGGAAGTGATCTAGATCCCGATTTAAATACCAGCAAAGTAAACATGCACATCAGCTGCGCGTATTCGTGGGTGCTTGTTGGACCTAACGGTAAGTTATTTGTCAAAATGCCCTTTTAGATATATTATAAGAGAAGACTTATAGGTGTACCTGTTCGAACCGATTGCTATCGAGGTCAAGATGCAACTCGAAGATTTCTGGAGTCTATTCTGGAATTAGAGACGGAGTTGATGGAACTCATTGAAACCAATGTACCAATGATTATAACCCCGGAGGAGGAGGAACAGTTTCAAGCTGCTACGCTTTGCTACATTTGTCAGAAGCAGCTAAATCAGGGAAATATGCCCGCTGTTCGAGATCATTGTCATTTCACTGGCAAATATAGGGGGCCAGCGCATAACCTCTGTAATCTTCAAAAGAAAGTTCCAGAATTTATCCCTGTTTTCCTTCATAACCTTAGCAGGTGATTTTATTAAGTTAATTAACCAGGAAATAAACCTAATAATAATAAATCTTCATAGATACGATTTACATCTTATATGTCAGGAGATTGGTCATTTTAAGGAACAGATACTTGACTGTATTCCTTCCACTAGCGAAAATTATATTTCACTCAAACTAGGTTAAATATATTTAATTATGAATTTAACCTAAACAGTAATTTTATTATTATTTTTAGGGAGATTTCGGTTTTTAGACTCTTATCGATTTCTAAGCGATAGCCTCGATGCTCTAGTATCTAATCTCGTTTTGGAAGGAGCCAGTAAATTTCAGATTGTTAAGAAATATTTTGAAAGTGAGAAAGTTCAACTGCTTTTGCGGAAGGGAGTCTACCCGTACGAGTATATGGACGATGAAAAGAAATTTGACGAGACGATGCTGCCACCTAGAGAAGCGTTTTTCAGTTCATTGAAAAATCAAAATATTTTAGAATCTGATTATTTACACGCCCAAAATGTTTGGACAGCGTTTAATATTCAAACATTAGGTAAAATTACTATAGTATAAATATTTCAAATCTCTTAAACTCGGTTTTCGTAGGAGAATACACCGACCTCTATGTGAAAAGCGATACGTTGCTCTTAGCCGACGTTTTTGAAAATTTTTGAACATTATCTATAACTCATTATAAACTAGATCCCGCTCACGCTTACACCGCACCAGGTTTAGCCTGGCAAGCAGCTTTGAAGATGACCGATGTTCGCCTCGATCTCATACTTGATATAGATCAACACTTATTTATTGAAAAGGGTAACGCTTTTGTGATATTTTAAATATTATTGTATTTACATTGAATTTTTAGGGATTCGAGGCGGTGTTTCAATGATCTCAACTCGTTATTCTGAAGCGAATAACAAATATATGGCCGACATATATGATTCGTCTAAAGAGAGTAGTTATATATGCTATTTAGGTAATTTACATTTTAAAAAAAATAAATAATTTTTTTTATTTTTTTTTTATTTTAATTATTTTAATTTTAATTATATTAATTAACTTAATTTCACTTAATTGAAGATGCTAATAATTTGTACGGTGCTGTTATGTGTGAACCACTACCGCTAGGCGACTTCCAGTGGGTTCAGGAGGATGATTTGCAAACACTCTGTGAAAATATTCTGAGTATTCCCAATAACGTTGAAAACGGATACATTTTAGAGGTAAATAACAAGTGTTATAATTATTGAATTATATTTTTAAAGAATTGTTTCCTTTGCAGGTGGATCTTGAATATCCTCCAGAGTTGCATGACTTACATAACGATCTCCCAGTAGCGGCGGAATCTAAAGTTATTACACATGATATGCTATCTCCATACTCCAAAGATCTCTTAGGAAAATTAAATATTAAGGAGAATCAAAGTCTACCAAAACTTCTTCCTAATTTAAAAAATAAAGAGAAATACATAGTACATTACCGCAATTTAAAATATTATGTAGAATTAGGTTTGAAAATAACCAAGGTTCATCGAGCTCTAACCTTCACTCAAGGAAAATGGTTAGAAAAATATGTTAGATTCAACACTGAACAGAGGAAATTATCCAAGAGTTCATTTGAAAAGAATTTCTGGAAACTAATGGTTAACTCTGTTTTCGGGTAAATCAATTTAAATAATTTATTGCTGTTTGACTTCTCTGATTATCCACCTTCGCATTTCCTTCATTCTAATCAGAATAAAAAAGCTCTCGGTTATTTTAAAGACGAGACAAATTCGCAGTTAATTCAAAGCTTTGTAGGACTTCGTCCAAAGCTTTATTCTATTAAATTGTACGGGGAGTCTAAGACCGCTGAAGAGATAGAAAAGGAGTTGCGATTGGGGAAATCTTTAGAGTCAATTTTAAACCATAAAAAGGTTTGTAAGGGCGTTGCCATGAACGTTATTAGAAACGTCATCCGCCACGAAGACTATGAACGTTGTCTTTTTAATCAAGAAACCATGTCAGCCGAGATGATGCGTATAGCTAGTTTCAAGCATGAACTATTTACTTTAAATACTAGAAAACTTTGTTTATCACCAAATGATGATAAGAGATACATTCTACCCTGCGGGGTTCGTACATTAGCGCACGGTCATAAAGATATTGAAAAATTATAATGAATGCTTGTATTTATGTATATATAAAAAAAAACTGCTATTGTTATAAATTGTAAAAAATTATTTTATTGAATACATTTTGCATATAAACTCTTTAATCATTTTATCGTTTACATATTTATCTTTCTTAAACCTAGACACAATGTTATACATTTCTATTCCTTTACACCTGTTTATAGCAAAATAGATACAGAATGCTCCACACGTATTACTAGAATTACTCTGTAATTGATTAGAATTAAAAGTTACAGTTTTACTGTTTCGTTCAATAAAGTCATTAAATTTAAAATAATCTGGCGGGTTTCCAAAGGAATCCATGAATTCACAATTTTTATGTTTAGAAAAATATATTAGAACCCAGTGTTCTCCAGGTTCAGCACTCGTATCGGTATTTACAATAAATAGAGAAGGGAATATTTTTACGTATTTAGGTAGCTTGTCAGCCGCGAACACGCCTTGAAATATACTTTTAGTACTTAAATCTTTTTCAAGTATTTTAGTTATCTGTAGCGAATCGTTAATTACTGTAATCGAAAATCACGGTTCGATTTTTATCAATTTCAATCAAATTTTTAAACTCGGCGTAAATTAGAATGGAAATCGTCTCCGGTAACGGTTTTGCAAATTTTAATTCTAATCTCAGGTTACTGTTTTTTACAAGATGCAAGTGATTAGCGTTGTTATTTAGATCCGAGGTTAAATTGTACGCGAATAAACAATTTCCGTTAGGGTAATCTTCCCGACTTATCTGATTCCCTTCATCTACGTTCCACTGATTAGTTTGAATGAAAAGATTGCAATACGCTTGAATATATTGATTCTCCTCAAAGTTTAGAGATAACGCCTTATGAGGGACGCTGCTACCGTCAATGTACAATCCAATGCTTGATAAATCGAAATGTTGAAAGTTGTACGGGGATTTTTTCAAATCTCCTAGAAACGCTTTTTGTTCCACAAACCCGATAACAACTTTCTTAGGTGCTTGTCCGGTAAATAAATGATCTTGCACACTAGCCATAAGACCAGCGGGTATAGAAAATGAGGTGCACTCCGAACGAGTTACAGGATATTTAGCGGTTCCATATTGTAACGCCTTGGCTTGAGCGAGCGATAGTTCCGGTATCACTTTAACTTTCCTCAGAAAAGGGAAGCTGATAAAATCTCCACTTTACATTTTACGTCGGAATGAACGCAAAAAGCTGCTCTATTTTTATCGAATTTAAATTTCAAATCAACCATATTTAATAAAAAGCGTGATTGTTGACATAAATCAGTATGGACTACGCCTAACAAGTCAATCGCCCCTTTTTGCGCTAAACTCGCTCGTTTAGAGAAACCATCGTTATCGAAAAATGAATCGAACTTTCCAGGCGTATCCCGATAGAAAAGTGAACTCGTTAAATAACATTTTTCGCAGAATCTCCGAACGTTAATAAAGTTTGTATCATACTTTTATAAGCGTAATTTTGACTGGAAGGTGTTACTGATCTTTCATTAAGAAATACGTGGACGTCGCTAAAAAGCGAATGAAGAAACAAATTCTCGGGGGCGATATTGTCGGCTGGAGTTCCGGCGGCCCCACCCGCAACACCTGGAACCGCGGGTTGCGGTAGTTGACCATTATCTTTAGTTACCTTAACTCGAACGTGCAGCAAAGTTTGTGAAAGGTCTATATACGTTTCAGAGTTACCGTTGATAGAAAATGTAATTGATGCGTTATCAACTATATTTGATATTGGATTATACTCAACCCATTCTCCACCAATAATCGAAGATTGTGTCATAGGTACTTGAAACACATCTAGCTCGGAATTTATACACTCAACTGAGTGCGGGTGTAAAAGGGACATTATGAGAATATATCGGAACGTTTAGGGAACCGTCCTTTCGCTATCCTGCCTGCTGTTGAAATGGCGCTTTTCGACTGAGTTCGTTTCCTTTTATTTCCGGAACCCGTCATTCTTTTAATATGATCCGTAGCTGAAGATGTTAGTCTCATGGCTTCATCAGCTGCTGAAGCTAAAGTTTCCCTTCCAGCGTTAATAGAATGCGATTTAAGCGCTGTTTTAATTGGGACTACGCTAACAACATCGGTCGCTACTTTCGCTCCGGTACTTAAAAGTTTTTTTCCCAAGTAAGTAGCGCCTTTCTTCAGTAAAGGTACCGTGAATCTAAACGCTGAAGATAATATATTTCCTAGTCCATGTCCTCTTTGCACGGCTAAACCTCTATATACAGGTATTCCACCGAAACCAACCTGGTTTAAATAGTAACTTTCATAATCAGTTCTTGAAGGTGAATATTCAGACCTCATGATGTTAACTGTTCGCTCTCTTAAGCTAGAATGAAGGTGTGTCCTGAATGATTAAAGGTTTATAGTGAAGTCCACATTTTACGGGGTTTAAAATGTAATACAACGTGAGCTTTTCCACTATGAAACTGTATTGGCTCACCTAAATCATCTGTTATATTAATCTCTATAGTCTTAATATTATTACACACGACTGGTAGGTAATGAGGTTGTGAAAATATTTTTGTAGTTGTTTTCCCATTAGACTCGGCTTTCTCTTCGACGCTTATGATTCTTAATAGAGGTGCTAAACTATCCCCAACAACTCTATTTTCAACCAGATCAGAATAAACGAATAAGGAATGTAACCCAGCGTTCATATCAACTGGGTAGGGGGTTATCATTGAATTTAAAATGGTGAAATCATTATCTCTTCTATCCTTAAAACCTAGTAAAATCGATAGATCGGGGCCAATTACAGCTCTGATTTTCGGTTGCAATTTAACTTTAATTCGATTAGAATAATTTAAATAAGCGAATGTAACTTGTTCTTCTTCTTGGTTGTGGACGTTCATAACATGTAATAGTTCTTCCGGAGTTTTATAAAAACCCGCGGGAACTTCAATTATTTTATCATATTCGAGAGGGTCTTTAACTAGAGGGTTATCAGTCATTTTATCATATTCGAGAGGGTCTTTAATAACCAATAGATTAGGTTTTCGAACGTTATGCCATGTCCGAGGATAGCTTAGTAGAAGGAAAGTGAGGGTATGACATCGATCCCGGGTTCGGGTTTGGGTTCGGGATCGAAATCCGGGGTTTAAGGGGTGAAATGGGGGTAAAATCGTCGAAAAGTCAATGTATTTAGGGTATTTCTCGCGACGATTTGTTTTTTCGTATATCAACATATTGTGTCCAGGCCAACTTGTTCATTTATCTACGCTTATCTCGAAAGATACTTGAACGTATATCTTATCAAGTTTTATCGTACGGAATAAGTTGAAATGATGTAAAAATTGATAACCTAGGCGACGCGTGCGCAGATTACCCCGGGGGACGCGGTTAATTTGAATTTAAGAGTGTTTTGACGTCATGGAATATTCGTTGTTAAAGTAGAATGGAAATATTTTTAAACTTCATTTTAATATCATTGTAGTATGCTTGACACTTGAACCAATCTCACGAGTATTTCTTAAAACGTATATCTCGATCGCGTTTTATCGTACGAAATAAGTAGAAATTATGTAAGTTGTATGATACTTGATAACCTAGGCAGGAAGATAGCGCGCGCGTGCGTGGATTACCTGGGAGGCGTGGATTACCTGGGAGGCGCGGATTGCCCGGGCGCGCGGTTAATTTGAATTTAAAACATGGATTCCCTCTCCGAAATAATTCATGTACCCAAAATTGGACCGCAAGTGTTTTTCTTTTAGGGGAATCTCTATGGGAGTTTAACATTACAATAAAGCTAATAGGTCCAGTTTGGGGTACTTTTGGTCCGAAATGGGGTACATAGGGCCGAAAATGGTGACTTTGGTCGTTTTAAGGGTCCTTTTGTTCTATTTTGGTCCATTTTTGGGTACATCAGAAAAGCAGTTGGAAAAACGAAGAGCCTTATTTTTTTTTTCCCACCCATCTCCAAACTCCAAAAATTTATTGCTTTAATTTATTTATCGCTTCCGTAGGTATAAAATAAGATAAAAACCACTTACCTATATTTTAATTACGGTAAATTAAAAATACTTAATTAGTGTACTAAGTTACGTTTAAAAGAACCTTTTGTAACAATTCCAATATGTAAATATAGGTATAAGGATTGAAAAAATACTTAAAGTGGTTTTACTGATAAACTCTAAAGGAATTTAACTTTAAAGGGTATCTTAGATTATTGTTTTTAATTTTATTCAAGTTGAAAACGTATTAAGAGTCCTTCAAAGTACTATAAAAGGATTTTATTTACGAACTTAATTCATATTTTCTTCAAACTTTCAATTCGCTTTTATTACTATTTAAATACGGTAAAATATAATACTTATACACAAATATAGTCAGAAAGATACTATAAAACACTAAAATTAAAATTAAATTAAATTTGTGTGGATAAGATTTGTAAATATCATTTTGAAACTAATACCTTTCACGCTTTATTTAAGTCAAGCCAATAAAAACAATTACCTACATTTCCGATATGTAAATAGGTAGAATAACACTATGAAAAGTTCCTTTTTCTTCTTTTAATACGACAACACACAACTCTGATACGCAAATATATAAAGAAAATAAAAAAAAAATTTACTCTACGTTCGATACGTTAAAATACATTTCCGATACACAAATATAGATAAAGAAATACTATAAAATGTAAAAAGGTAGAAAAATACTACACATTAACCATTATGAATTTAAGCTTACAACATCCTTCACGTATAGAGCATAACATATATGTTCAGAGTTAACTTGTTTCCTCGTTATCTTTATCGCATGTGTTTTAAATAGCGTATGGAATAAGTTAAGAATGTACTGAAATGGTGTATGTTTAAACCTCGTAGAATAAAGAGTAAAACATATGTTCAGATTCGGCTTGATTACTAAAGCGAATAACACAGAGACGTTTCCGGTGTAGTCACGTAGGAAGAAAAATACTACAACACTCTCTATACTCTACATTCAACACGTTAAAATATACTTCCGAAATGCCAATATAGGTAGTAAAATACTACAAAATCTCTATACTTTACCTTCAATACGTTAAATTACATTCCAATATGTAAATATAGGAGGAAAAATACTACAAAAGCCTCTTTTCTTGGCGTTCAATATGTTAAAATAGATTTCTGAAATGCAAATGTAGGTAGTAAATACTACAAAATCTCTATACTCTACCTTCAATACGTTAAATTACATTCCAATATGTAAATATAGGTAGTAAATACTACAAAAGCCTCTTTTCTTGGCGTTCAATATGTTAAAATAGATTTCTGAAATGCAAATATAGGTAGTAAATACTACAAAAGCCTCTTTTCTTGGCGTTCAATATGTTAAAATAGATTTCTGAAATGCAAATATAGGTAGTAATTACTACAATTTAAAAAACGTTGGTAAAAAGAATATCATTTTAACTTATTTAATTGTGTTTTTTACCCAACCAAGCATTTATTTGAATAAAAGTGGTATTTATTTAAATAACCAATAGTTAAATAAAAATTGTTAAATGTTTAAATAATCGAAAGTGAACAAGCCTATTTTTTAAATAAAACAAACAGACTTTAGAGTTGATAATATTTGTAAATATCATTTGAAACTAATAATTTTCACGCTTTATTTAAGTCAAGCAATTACATTTGTAAATATTGTAAATATTTTTAGGTAATAAAGAAATTAAGAAATGTTTTAATTAAAATATCTTTCATTTTCTACTACATTTTTAAAAATGAAAGAAGTTTAACAATATAATTATTCTAATATAATTTCAAAATCAGGTATTATTTAAAGTACAAATGCATAATTTAGTGAAGCAATTCTTATTTAAATACTTTTATTTAATTAATTTGTGTATCTGAAATGTATTTATTGAAAAATAAGTGGGTTTTACTATTTATCACGGTTTTTTATATATGTATATATATATATTGGAATTGTTACAAAAGGTTCTTTTAAACGTAACTTAGTACATTAATTTATTTTGGAAGTTCAAAACGTATTAAGAGCCCTTCAGAGTACTATAAAAGGATTTCATTTACAAACTAAATTAATATTTTCTTCAAACTTTCAATTCGTTATAATTCGAATTTAAATGAAAACATCATGGATTATAGGTGCGTAATCTACTATTAGACCGAACGGATTAAAAAATACTTAAAGTAAGTGGTTTTACTGATAAACTAAAGGAATTTAACTTTAAAGGGTATCTTAGATTATTGTTTTTAATATTATTCAAATTCAAAACGTATAAAGAGTCCTTCAAAGTAATTTAAAAGAATTTTATTTACGAACTAAATCCATATTTTAGAAGTTAGTTTGTATGAAATACTTACTAATACCTGAAAAATGGACTTTAGAGTTGATAAGATTTGTAAATATCATTTGAAACTAATAATTTTCACGCTTTATTTAAGTCAAGCAATTACATTTTTAAAAATGAAAGAAGTTAAACAATATAAAAATTTGTAAATATTGTAAATATTTTTAGGTAATAAAGAAATTAAGAAATGTTTTAATTTAAATATCTTTCATTTTCTACTACATTTTTAAAAATGAAAGAAGTTTAACAATATAATTATTCTAATATAATTTCAAAATCAGGTATTATTTAAAGTACAAATGCATAATTTAGTGAAGCAATTCTTATTTAAATACTTTTATTTAATTAATTTGTGTATCTGAAATGTATTAATTGAAAAATAAGTGGGTTTTACTATTTATCACGGTTTTTTATATATATACATATATATTGGAATTGTTACAAAAGGTTCTTTTAAACGTAACTTAGTACATTAATTTATTTTGGAAGTTCAAAACGTATTAAGAGCCCTTCAGAGTACTATAAAAGGATTTCATTTACAAACTAAATTAATATTTTCTTCAAACTTTCAATTCGTTATAATTTGAATTTAAATGAAAACATCATGGATTATAGGTGCGTAATCTACTATTAGACCGAACTAATTAAAAAAATACTTAAAGTAAGTGGTTTTACTGATAAACTCTAAAGGAATTTTGGAATTTTCTAGAATAGCAAAGTAAAACTAAAACGTAAACCAAGTTTAAAACGAAACTAATAACTGGGAGAAAGGTTGAAGTAAGTAATTTTTTTTGATTTTTCGTTTTTTAATTTTTGAGTTCCCTATATTATTATAAACTAAATTAAATATAATTTATGAAAATTTGTGATAAAAGATCTGCTCCTTCGTGTTTTACATATATTTAAAAACTCGAGATTTTAATGAATTGTTTTCAAAGCATGAAAAATATAGCAGATCCTTTGATTTTAATTGTAGATAGTAGTTACTTAAAAAAAGTCGCTAGCTGACTTGGAGCTGGTGTAGTTAAATTTTAAAAATGTGTATTTTAAATTTTGTTTGTAAAAGTTTTTTTTGAAAAAGTTTAGTATTATAGTTTAAATTTATTAAATAAAATAAAATATAAATTATACATTTGGTTTAGTATTTTACTATTGCAAGTAAAATTAATAGTAATTTCAATTACTTTTTTAGTTTTTTTGACAAATATGCAAACTATTTAGTTATTTCAAAAACAAATACGTCGAATTATTTGGTATTCGAAATACTATTGGTTAGTTTTTATATCTTTAATTTTATTTTTCAGAACAATTTCTCTTTGTACAGCTTCTTCTAACTTTAATTTAGATGGCCTTAAAGCCAAGTATTTAACAAATTTTGTAACCAAGTAGATGGAGCTTTAAACAATTTTTCTGTCATGTAGTCAAGGAAATGTTCAAATATACGTGTATTTGGTCATTTTGATGGTCAAATAGCCCAGTATGGAACTGCGAGATGATAGTCAGACATTGAGACGCGGGTGGCGCCCGTGCCCCAGCGTCCGCGCCAGCCCCGTCGGTGCCCCATTTCACATTTCAGACGTCGACGGAGGCTCGGGGCACCATCAGGGCGAGGGCGCGGACGCTGGGGCACGGGCGCCACCCGCGTCTCAATGTCTGACTATCATCTCGCAGTTCCATACTGGGCTATTTGACCATCAAAATGACCAAATACACGTATATTTGAACATTTCCTTGACTACATGACAGAAAAATTGTTTAAAGCTCCATCTACTTGATTACAAAATTTGTTAAATACTTGGCTTTAAGGCCATCTAAATTAAAGTTAGAAGAAGCTAGACAAAGAGAAATTGTTCTGAAAAATAAAATTAAAGATATAAAAACTAACCAATAGTATTTCGAATACCAAATAATTCGACGTATTTGTTTTTGAAATAACTAAATAGTTTGCATATTTGTCAAAAAAACTAAAAAAGTAATTGAAATTACTATTAATTTTACTTGCAATAGTAAAATACTAAACCAAATGTATAATTTATATTTTATTTTATTTAATAAATTTAAACTATAATACTAAACTTTTTCAAAAAAAACTTTTACAAACAAAATTTAAAATACACATTTTTAAAATTTAACTACACCAGCTCCAAGTCAGCTAGCGACTTTTTTTAAGTAACTACTAACTACAATTAAAATCAAAGGATCTGCTATATTTTTCATGCTTTGAAAACAATTCATTAAAATCTCGAGTTTTTAAATATATGTAAAACACGAAGGAGCAGATCTTTTATCACAAATTTTCATAAATTATATTTAATTTAGTTTATAATAATATAGGGAACTCAAAAATTAAAAAACGAAAAATCAAAAAAAATTACTTACTTCAACCTTTCTCCCAGTTATTAGTTTCGTTTTAAACTTGGTTTACGTTTTAGTTTTACTTTGCTATTCTAGAAAATTCCAAAATTCCTTTAGAGTTTATCAGTAAAACCACTTACTTTAAGTATTTTTTTAATTAGTTCGGTCTAATAGTAGATTACGCACCTATAATCCATGATGTTTTCATTTAAATTCAAATTATAACGAATTGAAAGTTTGAAGAAAATATTAATTTAGTTTGTAAATGAAATCCTTTTATAGTACTCTGAAGGGCTCTTAATACGTTTTGAACTTCCAAAATAAATTAATGTACTAAGTTACGTTTAAAAGAACCTTTTGTAACAATTCCAATATATATGTATATATATAAAAAACCGTGATAAATAGTAAAACCCACTTATTTTTCAATTAATACATTTCAGATACACAAATTAATTAAATAAAAGTATTTAAATAAGAATTGCTTCACTAAATTATGCATTTGTACTTTAAATAATACCGGATTTTGAAATTATATTAGAATAATTATATTGTTAAACTTCTTTCATTTTTAAAAATGTAGTAGAAAATGAAAGATATTTAAATTAAAACATTTCTTAATTTCTTTATTACCTAAAAATATTTACAATATTTACAAATTTTTATATTGTTTAACTTCTTTCATTTTTAAAAATGTAATTGCTTGACTTAAATAAAGCGTGAAAATTATTAGTTTCAAATGATATTTACAAATCTTATCAACTCTAAAGTCCATTTTTCAGGTATTAGTAAGTATTTCATACAAACTAACTTCTAAAATATGGATTTAGTTCGTAAATAAAATTCTTTTAAATTACTTTGAAGGACTCTTTATACGTTTTGAATTTGAATAATATTAAAAACAATAATCTAAGATACCCTTTAAAGTTAAATTCCTTTAGTTTATCAGTAAAACCACTTACTTTAAGTATTTTTTAATCCGTTCGGTCTAATAGTAGATTACGCACCTATAATCCATGATGTTTTCATTTAAATTCGAATTATAACGAATTGAAAGTTTGAAGAAAATATTAATTTAGTTTGTAAATGAAATCCTTTTATAGTACTCTGAAGGGCTCTTAATACGTTTTGAACTTCCAAAATAAATTAATGTACTAAGTTACGTTTAAAAGAACCTTTTGTAACAATTCCAATATATATATATACATATATAAAAAACCGTGATAAATAGTAAAACCCACTTATTTTTCAATAAATACATTTCAGATACACAAATTAATTAAATAAAAGTATTTAAATAAGAATTGCTTCACTAAATTATGCATTTGTACTTTAAATAATACCTGATTTTGAAATTATATTAGAATAATTATATTGTTAAACTTCTTTCATTTTTAAAAATGTAGTAGAAAATGAAAGATATTTTAATTAAAACATTTCTTAATTTCTTTATTACCTAAAAATATTTACAATATTTACAAATGTAATTGCTTGACTTAAATAAAGCGTGAAAATTATTAGTTTCAAATGATATTTACAAATATTATCAACTCTAAAGTCTGTTTGTTTTATTTAAAAAATAGGCTTGTTCACTTTCGATTATTTAAACATTTAACAATTTTTATTTAACTATTGGTTATTTAAATAAATACCACTTTTATTCAAATAAATGCTTGGTTGGGTAAAAAACACAATTAAATAAGTTAAAATGATATTCTTTTTACCAACGTTTTTTAAATTGTAGTAATTACTACCTATATTTGCATTTCAGAAATCTATTTTAACATATTGAACGCCAAGAAAAGAGGCTTTTGTAGTATTTACTACCTATATTTGCATTTCAGAAATCTATTTTAACATATTGAACGCCAAGAAAAGAGGCTTTTGTAGTATTTACTACCTATATTTACATATTGGAATGTAATTTAACGTATTGAAGGTAGAGTATAGAGATTTTGTAGTATTTACTACCTACATTTGCATTTCAGAAATCTATTTTAACATATTGAACGCCAAGAAAAGAGGCTTTTGTAGTATTTTTCCTCCTATATTTACATATTGGAATGTAATTTAACGTATTGAAGGTAAAGTATAGAGATTTTGTAGTATTTTACTACCTATATTGGCATTTCGGAAGTATATTTTAACGTGTTGAATGTAGAGTATAGAGAGTGTTGTAGTATTTTTCTTCCTACGTGACTACACCGGAAACGTCTCTGTGTTATTCGCTTTAGTAATCAAGCCGAATCTGAACATATGTTTTACTCTTTATTCTACGAGGTTTAAACATACACCATTTCAGTACATTCTTAACTTATTCCATACGCTATTTAAAACACATGCGATAAAGATAACGAGGAAACAAGTTAACTCTGAACATATATGTTATGCTCTATACGTGAAGGATGTTGTAAGCTTAAATTCATAATGGTTAATGTGTAGTATTTTTCTACCTTTTTACATTTTATAGTATTTCTTTATCTATATTTGTGTATCGGAAATGTATTTTAACGTATCGAACGTAGAGTAAATTTTTTTTTTTTATTTTCTTTATATATTTGCGTATCAGAGTTGTGTGTTGTCGTATTAAAAGAAGAAAAAGGAACTTTTCATAGTGTTATTCTACCTATTTACATATCGGAAATGTATTTATATTTTACCGTATTTAAAATATAGGTAATTGTTTTTATTGGCTTGACTTAAATAAAGCGTGAAAGGTATTAGTTTCAAAATGATATTTACAAATCTTATCCACACAAATTTAATTTAATTTTAATTTTAGTGTTTTATAGTATCTTTCTGACTATATTTGTGTATAAGAATTATATTTTACCGTATTTAAATAGTAATAAAAGCGAATTGAAAGTTTGAAGAAAATATGAATTAAGTTCGTAAATAAAATCCTTTTATAGTACTTTGAAGGACTCTTAATACGTTTTCAACTTGAATAAAATTAAAAACAATAATCTAAGATACCCTTTAAAGTTAAATTCCTTTAGAGTTTATCAGTAAAACCACTTTAAGTATTTTTTCAATCCTTATACCTATATTTACATATTGGAATTGTTACAAAAGGTTCTTTTAAACGTAACTTAGTACACTAATTAAGTATTTTTAATTTACCGTAATTAAAATATAGGTAAGTGGTTTTTATCTTATTTTATACCTACGGAAGCGATAAATAAATTAAAGCAATAAATTTTTGGAGTTTGGAGATGGGTGGAAAAAAAAAATAAGGCTCTTCGTTTTTCCAACTGCTTTTCTGATGTACCCAAAAATGGACCAAAATAGAACAAAAGTACCCTTAAAACGACCAAAGTCACCATTTTCGGCCCTATGTACCCCATTTCGGACCAAAAGTACCCCAAACTGGACCTATTAGCTTTATTGTAATGTTAAACTCCCATAGAGATTCCCCTAAAAGAAAAACACTTGCGGTCCAATTTTGGGTACATGAATTATTTCGGAGAGGGAATCCATGTTTTAAATTCAAATTAACCGCGCGCCCGGGCAATCCGCGCCTCCCAGGTAATCCACGCCTCCCAGGTAATCCACGCACGCGCGCGCTATCTTCCTGCCTAGGTTATCAAGTATCATACAACTTACATAATTTCTACTTATTTCGTACGATAAAACGCGATCGAGATATACGTTTTAAGAAATACTCGTGAGATTGGTTCAAGTGTCAAGCATACTACAATGATATTAAAATGAAGTTTAAAAATATTTCCATTCTACTTTAACAACGAATATTCCATGACGCTCGAACTCCAGCGAATGACCCTGGGTCTGCGGGGTTAGTATAGATCTGCTCAAGTTCTTTCTCCATATTGGTTATATTTTGATGTAATGGCATGTAACGCCAAAAAAGGAAATTAAATAATTCTAATATTATAATAACTATGATAATTAATACAGCTGTGATAATTTTCGGTGATTTTGAAAATGATTGTGATAAATAGGCTAAAAGTCCTAAAGAGACCGTTTCTGTACAACCTTCCATTGTAGGCTTATACTATGAAATGAGAACACAATTATCAGGTTAATATATTTTATTTAGTATGTATCCAAGGTCTTAGAGGACTAGGTGAAGATGATGATAACATTGAACTACTTGGTGGTGTATGAAATACAGCGAATGTTTTTAACAGTGTCAACTTTACAGGATTTTTAATTAAACGTTTTGAAATATTTGACTTATGAATGCCCTCGTATAGGATCAATCACTGTTCCAGGCGTTTTTCTCACAGCGTCATACAAAAGATCGATTATATTAGATCCTCAATCACTTGTCCTCGAATAGAAAGCTCTCCTGAGTTAGTCCATCTAATATATCTCGGATCTTCCGTAGTCGCTCGGTATAATGAAATTGCATCACTAACATAAGTTGCAGGTATAGAATAAGATATTTGCGCGAACCAAGTTTTAGGTCGTTCAGAGTTTTCAATAACGGGAGAGATTTGCTCTTTACGTACGTAAGTTAACCGTCGTTGGAGAGTTTGATTGTATAATGCTAATTTCTCTGATTCGTTTAAATCTGGATTATCTAGAATAGATTTCATTTCATCATCGAGTGTCTTCTCTTTTTGAAGTTCAGGTGTTTCTTCTGTTTTGGAAGGTGTATTGTTTTTTAATCTCTCCATTACATCTTCAGGTACTAGAAGCATTTTTCGAGCCATCATCGGTTTATAGCTCGGCTTATTGCACTTCCGGCGACTGAGCTAACGATAGATAGCAGTGGCGCTAATAAAAATGGAAGAAAACCGCCCTTTTGTACCAGTATCTTTCGTCGTTTTGATATAGGGTTCTTCTTCGACACGTTTCGTATAACCGCGCTATGTTTCTTTAACCGCTTACGATGACGTTCTGACAGTTCAATTGTTCCGTGCAATACATTTATACAACATTCAACGAGAGCGAATATAGCTTCCTTGCTAGCGTATTTAATAGCTGTCTTTCTTTGATTTAGATTACAGGATGTTAGGAAACGTAGAAAGTCTATGTTTTTCTTAACTCGTTTTGAGACATCCATTTATAGATTTTCTTAGCCTTTCTTAAAGCGCAATGAACAGTTTCGGAATGAAAAGGACAGTCTAATTCAACGTCTTCTAGTTCTGATAATTTAGGACAACCGGTATCTTCGATGTTAGTTACTGGAACACCGAGGAGTGTCGATAATACTGCAGCTTTTTCTAAACCTTTGGTGAAAAACGAAGTCGCTTTTTCCGCTATCTGATTGCAAATGTCACGTCTCGTTCGGTAAGGACGTTCGCCGTCATCCCATCGAAGATGACAAATGTTATGAGATATCCATCTGCATTGTCTTTTATCTTCGTTTGAAAGCTCTTTGAAAGGGCATGGAGATTTGAAAGTAAACACTTCCGATTCTTCAGTTTCTAATACTACGTAAGCTAATTCTTTAATAATCCACTCTCGATTAACCCTAAAAAAAATTCCCTTCTATAATACACTTCATTTTGGAATAAAGACAGCCGATTCTTCACCCGGTATTAAACCTGTTCGTAGTAAATACTGATCTGGGGTGTGAGGTTTCAAGTCAACTAATAAATACGCATCAATAACGTATTTGCTATTGGTTGGAGATATCTGCCTCGCGAGATGATAAATTGTTGATTTATCTCGTGGTGATTTAAAAATAAATAGATAATGAGCATTTAAATTTAAAGTTCTTATTTCTTTTCCGGGGTAATAAAGGTTTTGCATTAAAATTAGTACGGAGGTGTTTCTGTGATGAGATCCACGAATAAATAAATTAGTTACATCTTTATTATTAGATATCTCGCATAACAAATCGTCTAAAATAACTAAATTCCTAATTTGCGGGTTTAATATATTAACATCGAGTAACCCTTCGTGAAACTCGACTGAAGGTGTGTGTTCTAATATTGATTGAAATAGTTTCGGCTGATACTCGGTATAACACCATATTATCCTCTCCGGAGGAGGGGATATACAGGTCTTCTTATATTGAATCAACCGTCCCACCAGGAATGACTTTCCGCATTGGGTGGACCCGGCTACAAGCCCATTCATTGGATGTTGTAAGCTTAAATCCATAATGCTAAATGAGAATCGGAACATTAGTGCAATCAATTTTATTAGTTTTTTAACAAGTTTTTAGCATTGCATATTATTAGTGACATTATATTATTTAAAATTTCTTTCGACAATTCACAGCGAATAGTAAACATTTCAATAATATTTTCACAATCTACCGACATAATTATTTCATAAAAATGCAAATCTACACGCTTAGAATAATCCGTCATGATACAATCATGCTGGAGTTGAGATGGATGATCAATTTGACAGCCATTGCACGCTTTCTTCAGAGCTTCGTGTAATTGTTTAATTACAACGTTAGTCATCGCCTCCTTTATTTCCTTGATTTTCTTTAAACACTTCTGAATCGACTCGTACTGGTCGAGGAAATTCAACCAAGAAGATTGAGCGAAAGCTACCCCCTCTTTAGTCGGTAACAGTTTTCCATAGTTTACTCCATAACCATGGTACATTTGTCTAACATCTAAAACCTTTTGTTGGGCAAATCTATGAACCGAAAACCGTTTGGTTTCAGAACCTGCGAAAACCCACGAAGTTTCAGCTTCGTTATTGAAATAAGCTTCAATGGCATCTTTCTTTGTCCATAGCTCTTGCAGTTCCGCTTCTGTTAGTTTGATACCCTTTGTTAAATCTAATAGACCGCAGTAGATGGTTTCATCTGCATAAACGATTAACCCTTTGTCAGCAGACACAGGAAATGAACAATTCCTATAAAATAAATACATTAAGACAAAGTTAAGAATTATCACTGAGTATTCCTACTTACATTTTAAGGTTCCTCGGAGTCACTTCCAATACAATTCAGATGGTGAACTTTCTAAATATGGTCTTACTATTATACGGTTTTCCCTTTTATACTCTGAAATTATTTATCTTCGATATCTTATTTATTAAAATGGAGTTTAAAATTAATTCCATTCTACGTATACGCATTTTGAAGTGTATCGCGTTACGTATATAGGAATTTACCCGGTCCTCATACGGAATCACGTGTACAATTACAATACTTGAGAACGATACGTTTCTCATACTTAAACTTTAGATATTCGTTTGAAATACTCGTGAGAAAGGTTCAAGTGTCAAGCATATTTAAGTACTACAATGATATTAAAATGAAGTTTAAAAATATTTCCATTCTACGTCATTTTAACAACGAATATTCCATGACGTCAAAACACTCAAATCCATGTTTTAAATTCAAATTAACCGCGCCCCAATCCGCGCACGTTAACCGCGTCCCATATTCCATGACGTCAAAAAACTCTTAAATTCAAATTAACCGCGTCCCCCGGGTAATCCGCGCACGCGCCGTCTAGGTTATCAATTTTTACATCATTTCAACTTATTCCGTACGATAAAACTTGATAAGATATACGTTCAAGTGTCTTTCGAGATAAGCGTAGATAAATGAACAAGTTGGCCTGGACACAATATGTTGATATACGAGAAAACAAATCGTCGCGAGAAATATCATAAATACATTGACTTTTCGACGATTTTACCCCCATTTCACCCCTTAAATCCCGGATTTCGATCCCGAACCCAAACCCGAACCCGGGACTGACGGGTCGACCTTACTTTCCTTCTACTTGTTTCATATGAAAAAGGTAACTACACTACCAATAGCAGAATAAAATAGTACAGTTGCCGTCAACAGTATCATTAGCAGTCTCAAACGAAGCACGAACTATCAGTAATGCAATTAACAAATTTAGTCTTCATCAGTTAGGACTAGTTTCTTTTGCCACTTTCTCTAGCCTCATTACGTGACTAGCCTTCTTCACTGAACAACTTCCTAAATGGAACTTAACTGGAATGACTGAAAAAATCTGTAATGCTTTAATACCCTTCTTTTACAAGGTTTTGGGCTCTCTGTGAATCAAGTAGTTAATTAAAAGGTCAAAGTTTAGCTCTGTATTAGCCGCTGAGAGCATTTGTGGGAAATAAAGAAACAACGTGTGGAAAAAATAAGGTATCTTATCATGAAATTACTGCTTATTTTGATTGCGCACTCTCGCTGTTTCTCGCTAATCCGACATTTTACTTTTCGCTTTTACGGCTTTTTTGGAAAACACTTGTCCAGTTCCTACTAAAGTAAAATTGTTAATTAGAATTTCGAATCACAATGAACCATATAATTTTGTTTTACCCCGGCAGCTTTTTGGAGGTTGGTTTTCTCCCTCTTTCCCCCCTCCCTCCGATCACCAGAATTTCGAATCACAAATAATTTATAAACCATATAATTTTGTTTTACCCTCTCAGCTTTTTGGAGGAGGGATTTTTTGATATGCTGTTTCCCCTCAAATCCCTTGATATTTAATCTTTAGAATATGGGCAATAAGAACCAGTTCTTAACATTTAATTTGTTAATTTTAGAATTTTTGTTTACATGTTAGAAATATTAGTTATATTCCATTAGATGGTTATCTTGTACATTACACAATGAAAACCATGGCGTGTTCAATTTCTGGTACGTCTCCTGATTCCCAATCTCCTAAGACTCCGTGGCCGCAATAGCATCCTGCATCGTCTCCACGTTGAATATCGTAAATTCCCGTGGCTGCAAGCTGTTCTTTGGTGACGTGTGGGTTTTTCCAGTGACGAAACGATTCTAGTCGATTCGCTTCGATATCAATAGTTGCTGTAGACCAAAGTTTTCTGTATTTTCAAGTGATACATTCTCTACCCCAACATGCTAGGCCTAATTTTATCAATATGGTTTTAACTGGTTTGGCCTAAATTTCTACGCTTAAATTGCTCATTATATACGCTTTTTCAATATGAAAATTGTTTTAAAAATGTCTAAATATAAATAGTCTACCACAAAAATCCAAGTAGAAAAAGTAACTTACTTTTATGGTAGGAAATACGTAAGCATTTGTCTCAGTCGAGCTGTATAAGACGGAACTAACCTACAGTATTGTTTTTCATCTCAAGATATTTTAATCTCGACTATTTAGAAACGAGCCGATTCTTTATCCCACGCGTCATTTCATTCCGGAACATTGACGAGTAACAACCTGCTGTCGGTTAGTTCCGTCTTATACAGCTCGACTGTAAAATAGATAATATCCATGGATAAACGGTTAACCGCAATTTTTATGATTAATCGAAATTTTGCCAGTTAATTTATCTGCTCCGACGATCTCTAATGCGATGATTTTAGATTTATTCTTCCAATTATATCAAGAGAAGACAATTTAAAAATAGTGTCCGTATATACGAAGTAAAAATATGACTATTACGCTCATTTCTATTCGAAATGAGGCTCTAATGATACCTACAATAATCAAATTAATACGAAACTAATATTTGCATTTCTGGGAATTGAGATATATATTACAGATTCTCAAAGTAAACACGAAATTTAAGTGACCGTCGAAATATACCAATAGAGTTTATCACGATACGCATATTTTAAAGCAAATTAAGATATGTAAAATAAAACTAATCTTCGAAATGTGTTTTCGCGTTAGTATTGGAAAACTTGTTTGATTGCTAATGACAAAATATTAGAATAACATGAAACTAATTTTGGCACTTTCGAAACAAAATGTTCGTATTAAACGTAAACAGTTCTTTGCTGGGGAATATTTATCAAAGCTGCCACGATTTTTTTGAAGGCTGAATCCGTTTGCTTGTTAAAATATGAACCATCGCTGTTACTTCGACCAACAGTTGCACTTTTAAATCAATTTTGTTCAAAAATGATTCTGTATTTAAATTTGAATGATTTTTCTATGACCTTAGCGAAACCAATCCCAATTGATGAAAGTTTTTCAAAGATCAGACTGGTATCGTCATTTTGACTTCAGTGAGTAAAAATGAAATAGTGGCCAGACCATGACTAAAATCTCAACGGGTATCACGCGTTCTTTTCCCGTCTGTCAAATGTTTTCTTGTAGTTTTTTCAAATATGTTTATTTCAAAATTATAAATAGATTTTATTTCATTCATATACTTTCAATTCGTAATATATTTGTTACTCTAAGATTTTATAAGAGCCAATTTTGTGTTTTTTATTTGAAAAAGTTAACCATAGTAGCCACCGACTGTGAACCTTAACCTCCTTATTAATTGGATTATTATTTTATGCAGGCAACCAAGTGCCAGAGTAGCTGTTCTTTCTTTAAACAATTCCACTTTGTGCATATCTATCGCAGTTTAAAAACACCGTTCAATCGTCATTCAGCTTATGTGTCTTATTATGGTTATCCAATTCAATTCTTGGTTCAATTAATTAAAAGAATTTTGGAAAATTTTCAGTTTGATTTGAGTCTAAAGTTAAGGACCATTGTACATTAATTGTAAGTAAAAAAGTTTTAAAAATCAATATTATTTATTGGTAAACCACGTCATAATTATATGTTTTATCAAATAAGTATTAAATTTTGTGATTTTTGCAAATCAATATACAGGGTGTTACGGTCTTAAATAATAGGGCGTAATCTTTGGGTCATACTGAATTGAAAATGTCGTATGAGCATGGGTCCTAAAGCGTTTCGTTTCAATGTTATGGGCCCTCGAAAATTGGCTCTCAAAACACAAAACAACCCTAAAAGTGTAGTCCTGTATTCTGCCTTGATCCCAATTGTGTTAAGTTATTACCCATTGTTTTTTATTATGAGATTAGATAAAAAAGCATCAAAAGTGCATTATTTCATTAGAAAGAGGCTACGTGTACTAGTAAATTTAATAATGATTAAGGTTTTTGAAAATGTCAACGCAGGTACAAATAAAGGTGTTAATTGAAATTGGACCTTTTTATAATTTTACATTCAAGGTACAAGTATGAAAAGTAATTAAATTAAAGAAACAGTTTAAAATGACCGCCTTGGGCTCTGATACAGGCATTAACCCGTCGTACGATAGACTTTTGAACCCGTTTTAAGATTCCAGGCGTGTGACGAATAATGTCACAAGCGTCAATTATTCCTTTGCGCAGGTCGTCAATGTTGCAGAATTCAGTATTAGACACGAGGTCCTTGAAATATATCGGGATAATTAATATCCGGGGAGCGAGCCGGCCACGGAACTAGGCCCCCTCATCCAATCCACCGCAAACGACATGTCCTAACAAGGTGGTCCCTTACTTGCCTGCTAAAATGTGGTGAAGCTCCATCGTACAAAAACCATATTTGCGCTCGCGTTGCTAATGTTACGTCATCCAATAACCATACTTAAATAACTCCAATGTTCACTTTCTAAGTTTTAAAAATATTTTAAGAATACCACAGGACTCTTTTTTTAATTAAGTATATATTTAAAATTCAACATAACAATAATTAAGATAATATTACCAATCATTCTGCAATATTTATCCGCGTGTTTATTTGCAAACTATTGAAATACGATTTCGAATTCTTAACGGCTATATAAACTCCTTTAACGTTGCGTTCTTTTCACTGTTTTTTTGAAATTCTAATACTTAAATAATTGAATCATGGTCCTCTTTGCGCTTTTCGTATAAATTGATGAACACATTGGTTTCTTAAATCTAGATTATAAATGTATAGAAAGTACTTTTGGTAATTTTTCTTTGATTTTATACCTGATATTCATATATTAAAATTTAAAAAATTATTTTCTTATAAATTAATATCTATTTATAAGCAAATAAAGAAGGTTACCTTTATATAATTTCTAGTTTTTTTTTTTAAATTTGATGTTGAGAAATAACTAGAGTGAAATTGGTTAAAAATTCTTTTAAAATCCGACCGAATGAACGTAAAACCACTTCAATCACCTCAATAACGGATAATGAGTGGAAAGGTGGAGCTTATTCCTGCCAAATTTATTTAAAGAATTACGTGTGTAAAAATCTTATGGGTATCGCGATAAGTCTTTACAATGTCCCAGTTCAGGCCAAGAATCTAAAAAAAGGACAGAAACGTAGGCGTGGGAGATCTTCAAAGGCAAAGAAAGCTCTCTTGCTGCAATAACTAAATAAATAAACTGTAATAAATATTTTTTTATTTAAGTTAAAAGAAGTTTATTTGGGGTATGCCAAAAAAAATTGTGGGAGGAAAAGACGGGATATGATAAAGTTAAATTTTGGGTTAAAAAGGGATTAAATAATTTATTCTTGCAATTCTCCCTATAAAAGATTAACATTTACATAACTATGGTTATTTCTTATATCAGTGGCGAAACCATACTTTGCCCTTCTTTTTTAATAAAATGGCTCGGAAATTGTTCATAAAGTGTAAAACTTCCTTCCAGGTGAATAGTTGGCTAATACAAAAACCATCTAATCATAATATTTTTTTTGTAGAAATATATGTTTCAATAAATAAAGCACAATGAGATACGTAGAAGAATTCGAGGGAAATTTTTATGTTTACACATACAATGATAAAAAAAATTTGGATGAGTTTTATTCTGCTTTCGAAAAATTTTTTTCCAATAAAAGTGAAAAAGAATATATAGAAGTGTTAAAAAATGTAACATTTATAAATCACTTGGCGAAACCGTACAATATAACGTATTCCGTTGAACCTTTGGTAAGAATCAAAATTTAAGCTTTTTATTTATACTCGATCAATATAATTTTTAAAGAAAATTGTTCCATTTTTTTCAAATTAAGGTCCAATAATATTATTTACACGGGCTAACATAGAATCGGGTTATGAATGCGTGACCACGTCCGAGCATTATTCATCATTTAGTCGCATTAGTAGCGACTAATCATTGTTTTGAAAAGCAAAGCAAATCTTGAAATATATTTAAAACGCGATATATTTAAAAATAATAACATATATGGAGTGGGATATCTAAACGAAATTAGTTTCAAGTTCTTGCACTAAAGGAAGGTATCTAACCAATTAATTTTAGTGTTAAAACAAAATCGTGTGCGAAACTAATAAAACTAATGTTTCGCACACGATTTAGTTTTTCATACTTTGTAGAGTAAAATATTCGTACTACCCCTAAAATCGGTTTTCCTAATTTGGGTTCTTGTGTTCGTGCGGTAGCCTACTTTTTAGGCGTCTTAGGCCTATTTAGGTCAAACTTTAAAACACTCAAGCGCTTCTCCAATTCGTCACAACCGTTATTTCATAATAAAGTTCTTTATAATAACAATCCTAAACTCAATAAGTAGGATATTGCATTTTTTGTTACAAAGCACGCTAAATTGAAAATGGAAAATTTACTGGCACTTTTCTGTGTATGGACTAGATAGCGTTACAGCTGCTTTTGAAATAACTACATCTAATGTTTCGCTGCTATCTACTAATAGGGTTGCATTTCTATTGACTAAGAATATATCGACAACCGTATCCCGATCTTCCGGATCTGCTTAGCAGATCTTGTCGGGTTGTATGGGGTTTTCCGACACGACCTTTGTACGGAAGAAGAATACGAGACCGTAATTGGCCAATGGCTGAAATAAAACAAACAATAAATAACAGCTGCTATTTCTAATAGAACCCATTACATCATTTGAAGAAATTAATTTTGAGAAGGTTTTAGTTTCGCTCGTACCAATATCTGGCAAGGTTCTTAACATGATCCCGAATGGTGATACTTTTCAGAAGTTATTGTAAAAGATACGTAAGACCTGCCAGTTTTGAAAACGTCCCACTCAACTAAGGCGGCATACCTGAAAAAGGACCACGGTCCGAAAGCTCCGAATAAAATAAAGTTTTTTTCTAAGTCATGAAGTAGCAGCTTTTTAAAATTTAACAATACCTGGGTAGATTTTCATTTGACAATAATGAAAGACGAGTTGGTCACATCGTTTTAAAAACTTGGATCTTATAATCCCTACCACAAGAAGAGTAGCGGATGTTCATCATTCTTTGTACCATTTTCACTAAAAAAATCAGGCTTTCGCTGGTCTTTACCCGTGACTCAAAGAAACGCGAAGAATTATTGAGAATAGCTCGATGATAAGTTACGATGGCGTCATGCTTAAGAAGGTGAGATGCGACTGGAAAAATATAAAAGCCTCCTGATGTGCTAGAGCTGTAGCATTTACGCTCATACTTCTGGCAGCATTAGTAGCTGCAGTAAAGGCTCCAGAAATTCCACACTCCAGCTGCTGTTGAAAATAAAGCTCAAATGTAAGCAGATAGTAGGATTTATATTTCGGGTACAATGTTGAAACGTAAAAATATTTAGCAATTCCAGCCTACTACGACGTTCCGTGTCCTGTAAACTCCATCTGACACAAACAGGGGAAAGTCTATTTTAACTTGGCATCCGATAAATATTAAAAAGAAGAACCTAAACGTATGGCTGCGATTTCTTAATTCATCCCGATTTGAGGCCCCCATACTCTTTTTGTGTATTGTTTCCTTCGAATGACACGAAACCGGTTTTCTTGATGGGAATTTAGCAACACGAATTTAAACGCTCGAAATGGAGAGGATCAACATCTTCGAGTAGCAAACTTGTAATTACAAAGGCTACAACCAAGACTCAAGTTATGAAGTAATTTTAATCTCATTACAATGCTCCGCTTGGCAACAATTAGAACTTAGTTCGTCGTTGATCGCTTATCTCTAGTGACGGCAAACCAAACTGCAGCTGATTGGAATGCCAAAATAAATGTTATTTAAATACCTGAAGGAGACGTCAGGTCTAAAACGTCTGTTCAAAGTCAACGACGCTTTGTAAATCAGAATTTATAGAGACTTTTGTTAATTCTTTTAAATAATTTAACGTTTTCTCATAGAGGTATTTTTATTTCAGACTTTTCAAAATTATTGCCCATGTAAATTTGAGTAAGTAAAACCTATTTAAATAAAATGATAACATATTCGGGGTGTTTCAAGTTGCGCTGGCGAGATATTTTTATTATAATCTGATTAACCTAGAATTAAAAAATTATAATTATTTTTCAATAAAAGAGTCATTTCATGCAGACCGTAAAATTGAATCAATATTTCATGTTTTTCAAATGGAAAGCTAAATGAAAATGCTATTTAGCAACATAAAGTGCTGTCAACGATTGATAGTAAACTTTTAAAATCTTTAATAACAATATAGTAGAGCACGCGGAAAAATATTATCATCCTAATATTCTGATCATCAACTTATATCTTTCGACATTGTATCTTTCTTCAAGCAAGTTTAAAAACATTGGCAAGATCGCTAATAAATTAGCAATATATCAGTACTGGAAGGCCAGGTTTATTTAAACCTAACTGAACTATGTCGAAGCTCGTATTTTATATTCGACGGTTGCATTTTCCAAAAAAAATCAAGGCTTAGCTATGGGTTCGTCTCTGTCACCAATTTTGCGCGAGATTCTTATTATCAGTTAAGAAATCGACTTTTTCAATACTTTATTTATAGATTTACGGTTTTGGATACGATATGTTGATGACACATTCATCGTTTCGAAACGAAAACAGATTTTAAAATTTGTTTCCTACTACTAAATGGTTAAATCATTTTTAATTTTGTTAAATTTACTTTAGAATTTTTAAATACTAAAGTAGATTTATATGACAATAGAAGAGATATTCGATTTTTACAAGTCTGACAGTCAGACTTGTAAAAATCCTTGAAGAAGGAGGAAGAGTTCCTCCGAAACGTTGGATTTTTAAATAAATAAATTGTGAATTTTAAAACCGTTTTAAGTCTCTTTTCATTTAGTTTTTCACAATGTGCTTCTCTTCACTTCTAGCGTTTGAGAACAATATTGTTATTAAAGTTTTTAAAAGTGTACTAACAATCGTTATTTAGCTTAATGATAAATGAAAACGAAGAAATTAAGTTACTTGGATAGTTGAGAATATAAGCCATTTCGTACTTAACAGCTACAGCTTTCCTCAAATTTTTATTTAAGAATTATTCATTAATCTGTAAGAAACATTTATTCAGATAATAACTTCCAAAAAATTCACGAGTATTGCTCAATTATATTTCCGCTGATCTCAAAAGAAACGAAAGACTTTTACTTCAATTTTGGCCGGAAACCTTTTGACCACCACCTACCGATAATAAAATTAATATTCCAAGCAAATAAAAAATTTCTATATTTGTCTGAAACGTATAAAATAATTCTTGAAAATTTCCATATTCTACCTTTAGAAAATAGCCTGTTTATATAACCATGTATATTAAAAAAAATTATTTTCTAATAAACAACTTGTGTTTCAGTAGTGACGAGGTATCGCCTCAATCAAATTTGTCATTTTATGTAGGATTTGTAAGTATTTCAATTTTCTTACTTAATTCTAAATAAGGATCCGATAACCGTTATTAATTTTATTATAGTGTTGTAAGTCGGAAAAATTTCCGTATTTTTCCGAAAAAAATAAAAAAAAGTTTTTATTCCATGATAAGTCTAATATATTGTTTGCAAATTGAAATAAAGCGGTATTTTCGTCTCATTTTTTCGAATCTGAAAGTAAAACTAAACCTCTAGACTAGTTTAAACTGATTAACAATGTAACGCTATTAATGTTTTGTAGTATGTTTACTGATATTAGACATTTCATATCGATAAAAAGTTAAAAACATTAAAAACCCTTAAGAGGTAATTTATGTTTCAAATTTTTATTTTTCCGATTTGCGGAAAATTTTCCGCAATTCGGAAAATTTTCCGCATTTTATTTTTCCGGAAAATTAACATCCCTTTTTTATTACTTCACATTCCTTATTTTTATATTTGCTACGTTATTTTGGTTAAAAGATGATATCTTGAGTTGGAAATATTTTATCTGTATTTTCTAAAATGAGCACATGCTGGAGCTATTTTCGAATAGATTTTAAACTTATTTTACGCACCAGTCGAATAAAAAATCTAAGCTTTTTTCTGCTTCTCCCAAAACAAATATTTCGTGATATTCTACATTTTCTCTTTTATTTATTGTGGAACAGTTTTGAAGCTTTTTGGTTCAAAATCAACAGTGTTTGTCTGAAACAACCATTTTAAGCTTTGTCGCTTTGAGTGGCAATAGCCGTGCAGCACCACCCGGAACCGAGTTGCGCGAGCGCCGTCAGGCTCCCGTGGTGCTCCGAGAGCGCTAATTTGTTGTCTTTGCGCAGCGACGGAGCTTGGAGAGAGAATAGTTCAGGTTTGGGCTAATAGATGGCGGGATCTATTTTAAAGAAAAATTACGGTTTTTGACTGTTCCATTCACGAGATGGCGCAGCAGCCGGTTCTTGAATACTTTTTTGTCTAGAAAAAAGCTCAAAATATCGGTAAAATCAAGAGCATCCTAGATTATATACCAAATTATTATATTTTAGATTGGGATATTTTACTGTTTTAACACATAATAAAAAAAAGATTTCATAAACGCAAAATTTAACCATGGTTAATTTAAACTAGTAAATAGTAAGTAATATACTATAGAGACAGATACTTCATGGTTTAAAATAAACTTTTTTTAAAAAAGAATATTGGGGAAGCTTTTCGAGCTCACTCGCTCCTTTTCAACCCTTAGATAGAAATGGCGAAAAATTCAAATACAACAAACAGATAGCACAATCAGCGTACAGTAATTTTTGTTGAACGCGCTCTTCCCTTTTTATGGCCTAGAAACCTTTTAAAACTGCCCCAATTACTCACTTTCACCTTTCATATTAATCGAGATTAACTCTCCCTAGCTTTTCTTCATTTGATGAATTGTTATCTACCGCTATTACTAAAAATGTAAAGCTTGGAAATTGTTGTAGAATCTTTTGCAAAATATATTTTTTTACCAGTGATTAGGAGTTCAGTGACTAGAAGTCAAAGTTCAAATGTAACCTTTGTACTAACAAATATAACGTACTCGCGAAACTAAGAAGAATAGTTCAATCGCTCTTGACACCCAATATTAATATTTTCTTTTCTTTTTTAGGTTATAAAAATGTTTTATTAATTTAGTTATTCTTATTGATATAAAATTGAACCTCGTCTATAATTAATGTATCTGAAATATTTAAGTGTAATTTATTTAAATGATATGAATGAATAAAATATAAAATTCCAACTTATCCGTTTTTGGTTCAAGCAGAGCCGCGTCGAAACCAATGAGGGGGAACCAATCACCGCTTCAGGCTTGCCCAGGGCTGGAGTGACGCGTTGAACTGTGTCAGGCGGGGATGGAGATTACACCTGTTGTTGCGACTGAATAAATTAAACTCGGTTGTTTCGTCTCAATTATTTTAATTATAATTAAAATTTTATACCGGGCGGGATTGAACCGGGATTACGTTTTTAGTAAATAACTCTGAATTGCGGAGATATATCTTTAAGGGTCATCTCGATAAATTAATACCGCTAGGGACCATTCCTCCGAGGAGAGGTATATTTTGGCTTGCCAACTGGTTATATTTGTACGAAGTGTATCAACGAAAAAATATTAATTTGCTGGATTTTGTAATATTTATGTTAACGGTTATTATATTAATTATACAGTTGGAGGTAACCACAGGTTTATAATTGAGACATTAATTGTACGCCAATTTAAAAGAATTATTCTGAATGTTAATTAATCAAAATATTCTAGTAGGTTATTTTGATTAAGTTAAATAAAAATCTAAATAAAACCACCAATACATGTTATAATAATTATACATACAATTTTCAGGAAAACTACAACGATAAAAATTTAAATTTGGAATTTGTTTTTGAGTTTCTCAAGAGAAGGTAAATTATCTTAAAAATTCCTCTTTATAGCTTGTAAAGAATCATAAGGTTGGATGTTAGTTCTCATTTTTAGGGTTTTATAAGTAAAAGTTTAAATTTGAAATTAAATCTTAGTGAGCGAAATTAAAAATATAGATGAACTTTTTATCGCTTGACAAGTGTTGTTTCTACTGTCTTCGTATTTTCTGAAAAAGTGTCTCAGAAGGCATATAATGAAGGTGAACGTATGTGGACGACCACCGATCCCCCAACGGGCTGTTGTCATACTTCCGCCACGGGTGTCCCATCCTTATCCCCGAGAAACCCTCTTAAAGCGTGACCTGATCACTTCTCTCACCCCTGATTAAACAATTAAATAAAAAATGCTTTTATCAAAGCAGTTGGAAGGTTGATTTAAGGGGTAGTTCGGATCAATGAAGGCACAGATATTGGAAATGTTTTAGAATTAAAGAGTTATTTTTTGGAATTATTTTAAAAAGCAAAATATATTTCTAAAATAATTTCCATCAATTTTTTCTCACCTTTTATATATTTTAAAACCCTTTCCTTAAATTTGAGCCTTGAAACTGTAACAGTAAACTGAGAAAATTTTCAATTGTAAAGTAGTACGCGTGTTTAGTTCAGAATTATGCATATTCTAATGGAAATATTTAAAATGAATTTTAAAATCGGCCGCCATGGATATAAAATAGGGCTGTGGGATTAAAAATTCGAAATAAAAAGACATATTACCAAGGTTTCTTAAGAAAGCTTGATACTACGAGCTGAGTTATGTTGCTTGATAAGGCACCATATTTTTGAAACGCTAATTTCTGGCATTGATTTTCAATGCTATAGACGCAGTGCTTCCATATGCATTGAATTTTTCCTTTTTCCGGAATTTTTCGACCTTTAACAACGCTAAAAGGGAATAATGCAATTTAAGAGGGAAAACGGGAAAAACGATGGAAATTTAATAAAGGGTCTATATAAAAGTAATGAAAGTCACGATATAAATATCGAAAGCAACTTTTGAGGATATGTTTTTGCAAAATTATTCAAATGTAAGTAATTTTGTAATAAATAAAACCTTAAATTTGGATTCATTTTCAGAATTAATCTGAATATCTATATAAATTAGTATTAAGAGTGAGGGATACAAATGGAAATTTCTAGGTCAAGAACGCGAAGAACGGGATTTTTCATTTAATGAAATTATAGCAAGAGGAAAATTTTAAATATCAAATGTGGAAGCCCTGTATAGACGTCTGCTATGCTGTCGTAACTGGATTCTGTAGTTTGAAACATCTGCAGTTTTGTGTTTCAAACTACTACTCGCAAAATATTATAACCTTAATAAATATACTGTTTTATATGTTAAATTTAAATTTTGCATAAATACATATGAAATTAAACGGTCAAAGGAGTTTGCAACTTTCTATGTAAGCTAATTCTCTCAATGAATTTATAAAACAGACATGTACTAAATTCTATCTATTCAAGTCTGCACTTATTATTTTAAACTTCTGGTTTAAAGTAGAAATATACATCAGTATTTAAATTTTGCATGCATCATGAAAAACTGAAGATCCTCACAAGTCAAGTACCCGCTGGTAGTAAAAAAGAGTGATCTTAGAGTTACATTAAAATTACCACATTTCTTTCTAACTTTCTTGATTAAATTGATTGCAAATCTCTTTTGATGAATTTTTTATTAGTTTAGTTTCTATAATGAGTTTCAGTAATTTAAATGCTGTAATTTTACACGTAATCCTTTACAATTGAAAATTTTCTCAGTTTACTGTTACAGTTTCAAGGCTCAAATTTAAGGAAAGGGTTTTAAAATATATAAAAGTTGAGAAAAAATTGATGGAAATTATTTTAGAAATATATTTTCCTTTTTAAAATAATTCCAAAAAATAACTCTTTAATTCTAAAACATTTCCAATATCTGTGCCTTCATTGATCCGAACTACCCCTTAAATCAACCTTCCAACTGCTTTGATAAAAGCATTTTTTATTTAATAGCTATCCCTTTGCTCTGCCTCCTAGCCAACAGGGCATATTGTGCCTAAAATTTATAATTGAAAATAAAAGCCATAAGTTAGAAAATAAATAGGTTTTATTTTTAAATATATTTTGAACAGACATTTTAATATTATTGAATGTAATTTAAAATATTAAATATTATTTTAAATATTTTACTTAACCAATTATCATCATTATTTCAAAATGTTATGTCAAATTGAGTTTTAATTTCCCATTAAGACTTAGATAACAAGATAATAGGTGTATAACTGGTTCTAGTAAGCAAGTGAAATATACTAATTTTGGTAAAACTTTCAATCAAAAACAGACCTTTGATAAGATAGTGATTATGGGTAGCATAGCATGATTTGTGAAGAGCTTTTAATCGTTTACTTTTATCTCAATCATGTATCAAGAGTTTTCCAACTCTGCCGAGCTTTCAAATAAAAAACCAACCATGTGTAATTTATATTAAAAAACTAAAAACAAATTCTACGCACGTAGTGTAAGTAAGCACATTTATCAACAGTACTTGAATGGTGGGTCTCCAGTCCTGTTCTGGCTGTACTACCTTACAACGGTATGGCTCGTACACTACTGATCCCCAAATAACAATAATTTCAGTCTACTCACTCTTTAAGCTTTGAATAATTAAGACGCCTTTACATAGAGGATTAAGTTTGAATGCCCAAAACGTTTATTGTTATGAAAAATTATTCAAATATTTACCATACATCATTACTGTAATTAAAATTCCCAAAATTATTCACACAATGCTAGATGGATACACCTTAATGAAAATTAAATTATTATTTTTTTTTAAACTCTGTAAAAAATCAGCTGGATAAAAAAAAATTATGGAAGAGATAAACTTAAAACTAAATTTCACTTTCCACAAAATTCTTTCTGGTACTACTAAATACGTTATTTTTAACCTAGAATATATTATCGGGTTCTACGGGCTAATTTTCCCTACGAAGCAAAGGCTTAACGGTTAAATGTTAATTAGTATTCAACTGCAAGTAAATTAATTACGATAATGATAATTTTTATTTAAAAAATACTTACGTATAAATAATGAGATTTAAATAAAGTTCCCATAAGAAATGGTTTATTATTTCTTGAGTTAAGTGCGAAAAACAACGTTAACTCGAAGACGGACAAAATCTGATTTTTGCATTTTTCCGGGAAACTGGCTACGAGCTGAGCAGTTGGCCTTCCATGTCAAAAATGGTACACTAACTTATTACAGTACGAAGGTTCTTATCTACAGTCGACTAACTTTCGTTAAATGGCGGGATTCCAATACGTTTCTCGCTGAAGTTGACAGTAGCAACAAATCCGTATGGCTATCTCTGTACTGTACACCGACGCTGATACATTAATAGTAATTGTAGTACTTCCAGACAACAATTGTTGACAGTAAGAATAATGCCGCTAGGCATCCACAATACTGAATCTTGGGCATGAAAATCGCTTAAAATAAAGTCTTAAAATTTTTAGCGACCCGACTATTGATTCTCCTGCGCTTGGCTGTATTAATTTTAGCCATAGGAAATCGCGCTGACCCCTTAATTGGACCAAACATTTTCCCACACTTCTCAATCGTGAAATAAACAAAAACCCCAATTTAATGAGGCTGTTGACATTATAGCTGGGTAAGGCAAATTTGTTAAAATTAAACAGATTGAACCCTTAAAAGCCTTTTTAAAATTGTGCTAATATTTATAGTAATTTTCATTTTTTAGAGGCTTCGGTATTAACTATTGCGAACTACCGCATCGATTTTACGATACTTGGATGAAATTCGTAAGTATCTTTGAACAAAATAAGTTTTCTTAACCAGCTTTTAAATGTCAAATGAGACGCGGGTCGTTTAAGCCATTTCAACGGAGCAATTAAAGAGCAAGTTGCAAATTATTCGTTACCGTCTTAAATTTGTTATTAAACGAAGCGTTTACGTCAAAGTACCCAAATATAAAGTTTCGTTGCTTTCTGCTTCGTAGTTAATTAGAAATAATTAGTAGAACTCCAAAACAATCTTAATTTTACCGTATTTACTGACGACATTGACTATAAACGTTATTTATCATTGTTCACTTTAATATGTAGATGCTACTGATTCCGTGGTAAAATCCGAAAATTATCCGGTAGAATTATGGGATTCTACTATACTGAATTTTGTACGTGGTTACTTGCGCGGTTTTAAAAATTATCTTTCAGAATAAAAGCCGCAGCGGGGTCCTGCACGTAAGTTTAATTTTAATATGAAATAATTTAAACGACGGTATTTCGTCAAGTGAGTTACGTTTTCGGAAAACCCATCACCAAATGAACGTGGAAAATATAAAGTAGTTAAGTTTCTATTCCGAAAATCAATTTGCAACTTACTCTTTATTATATTTGATGTACAATAATTGGTACAATGTGATTTATGGATTCGAGGGACGCATTCTGAACGTTGAAGTGCTAGAGCTGGGCTTTACTTTCGGATTTAGTTCGTTTTCAAATTGGCGGGGCCGAAAAACATTTAACAGCTAAAGAATGATCGGTCATGTTTAAAGATCCTGTTAACGTTAAAGGCATTGCGCAGAATTTTTTTATGATATCGGAAAATTCGCTCACATTAAAGTATGTTTTAATTAATTTTGGTTGCGCTTATTTTTTAATTGAGTTCCATAAGTTTGATGGCGTAGGTATTCTCAAAGTAGAAATCATATTATGTTTTGCTTAAAATTTTGTGTCCCTTAAATCTCTGTTGAACGGGTTGGCGAGATTGTGCAATGTAAAAATAGCCACATTGCCACGCGAAATGATACATTTTTGCACTAATGCATTGTGAACAATATTGTTTATCGCATCTTGTTAAATAACGCATTTAAGTAAGATTAAGCATTCTATACACATACAATGATACAAATTGGTGGGTTTTTTGGTTATTGCAAATATGGGTGTTCGATGCTAAATTGGATTGATGAAATCATTGAGTTTTGGTGGTTTTGAAAATTCCGAATTATCTAGAAATTGGGTCAGGTACTGAAAGTGTCTTCGTGAAAACGGAATGAAACATTAACGGGCAGCAATTAGAGCCAATGTTTCTTAATCTTCCATAAATGAGTTACAGGGCTGAAATAAATTTCTTAACAATTTCCGATTTGAAATGAGAACATTGTGTTTTTTCCCATGAGAGCGTTAAAGTAACGTAATCACGATTAGAGTAACATTTGATTTTCTTAATTTGTTTTTGAGACAATTATGATTGGACGTTTTCAGTAAAATAAGCAAATTTTTTAACGTGGTGAGGCGTATTAACAATGAGAACGCTAAACTTGTTTGATTTACCTTGGGTGTGAGTGGGACCTTGACGCGGCGAAAAATTTGGCGAAGCGGGACTCCGGCCTTTTATATATCTGGAAGAGCGTCACTTAAGCGTAATAAGTGTAAATTTATATTTTTTTTAATTAGGCATGATAATGGAGCTTCCTTAAAGTGCTTTGATTAAGAGAATCATTATTTTTTGAAGGATTTATTATCTTGTTGATAAATTTGCTTGTTTTCTACATTATAAAAAATTATCTGATTGGGCTAAATTCCTCAAAAAAAATTTAAAATTTTAAAATAATAATTTGAAACTAAACGAAATGGATTTCAACCAATTTCCTGTCAAATTTTAAAAAACTAAACTAAAATAAAACTGAAAATGAAATTATGCGATTAATATTTTTGTATAAATAATGATACTATTTCCTAAAATAATCAGCGATTTTTATTTTAAAAGGAAAACGAAATGGACATAATGAAGAGTGGCATAAGACTGGGTTTGTTTGGTTGTGAGAAAAATGCGACAGATTGCTACAGCGATCACATTAGCAATTTCTATCCAGTGGTTTTTAATTTTATTGATGTAATGACCTTAGCTTCCGTTCCAGAAGTCATTTTAAAAGCAGATTACGTCATTTTTGCAAGTGACCCAATGGTAAAGATTGCTTTTTCAATTATTCGAAAAATTATTTACATAATTTAGATAAAATGGTTGCTTTAAATATTTCTTAAAATATCACAAAGTTAATGCGATTATCCTTTACAAATAATTCATTTTGACTTTTGGGAATGCTAACTCTGACCAGAAAGTCTAAAGGAAGTAAAGTGTTATTCCTTATTCAAAAGTTAAGTCCATTAGCTATAATGATCCTAAAAAACACTAAATGAATTTTTAATCGTTATTTTTATAAAATAACTTGGACTTCTGGTTTTATGTGGCTTTTACGTCACAGTCTCTTACTTTTACAAGTCTACGAGCGCGCGCTTCAATCGCCAGAGAAATATAGGTTTTTCTAACGCGCGTGCAAATCATGCTTTTGAAAAATATACCAATAAAGATGTGTTTTTTGACGTAAGAGCAACATTTTAACAAGCTGGGCAAGACCACTTTTTATTTTATAAAATCCACCATTCAATAAATTTTATATGTTACTGAGTCCTTATGATTTCACTTTAGCAAATATAATAGGGGAGATTCTATATTAAGTTTATTTTATACACTATTTTTCGTTGTCTATAAGATTAATTCAAATCTGTATATTTTAGCTAAGATTAGATAATAATTTTATTGCTTTACTGTGATAATATGACGTACTCGAATCTTAATTTTAGTTATAAAAGGCACCTTGTATTCTTCAATTCAAATTTTATAACATTTGCGTAACATTTCTGAATGGGAGTTTTCAAAGTAAATTATATTGAGATAAACAATTTTAAACCTTATCTGCACTAACAACCTATTGAATTAAAAATCAAATCAAAGGAAAAAATAAATAATTGAAAAGTTTTGCTGAACTCTAGCTGCTGATATCAAAAGCACAAACATTTATGGGGCTTAAAAGTCTGACCATAGACTTAGCCCAGCACAATTTTAGCGAGGGAAACCGTTCTCTGCCAATACATAATTATTATATATCATTAAAACGATATTAATATTATTATTTTTATGATGTATAAAAATTTTAACATTTGCTAGCTGTTTAACGTATGATAAAACTTGTTGGCGATTTCGTAAGTATTTGCCCTTAAGCATAACAAAGATAAATTGGAATTTTATCATCATGTATTTTTATTCACTTTTTTATCAAAACACGCGCTTGGAGAGATTTTTGAAGATTTGATTTGATTTTGCCCACGCTATGGTTTTACGGTAAAGTATTTGAATTTTCACGTCCTCCTCAAATACGTGGTTTCGTTTATTAAATTAAAATTAGTTATTTAAACCTTGTAACGGATTCTGGTTGTATCCTTTATCGTATATTAGTCGTGATTTCACAAGGTCCTTTTGCGGGTGTAAATCACAAATTTTGGTAATTTTAATAGTTCCTTGAGAAAATTCTGTTTTGAAATTATGAAATGTTATATTTTACGTTTTTTGTACTAAATAACCAGTCGCTATAAAAGTATTAAAATTTCAGGTTAAAGAACACTTTCCTGATAAATGGGCTAGAGGAGTAGCTCAGTACGATTCGTATCCGGTTATTTAATAAAATAAATTTACAGTAGTCAATTTAAGCATTCTTACCGATGGCCAAAATTTCACCGCACTTCGTTCTGAATTTTAATTTGCAATATATGAATTATTTTCCGTAAACACAACTTTTTAAGGGACATTTTTGAGTTTAGAAAATAACTGCTGTTCTTGAGCGCGTTACCGAATTAAGTAGAATTGTTTTTGAAAGGCTCAATTTGTTCCAAAGATCTAATGTCTTTAAAATAGAAGCTTGCGTTGGCCAATTTGTGATCGATATCCTTTTTTATATTTTATGATATTTTTTAGGTAAAATATATAATGTTAATTTTATGGTTTCTTGTTGCTCTGTGTCTCACTGGAAAGACACTTTTTCGCCAAGAGTTAAGAAGAGAAATTAAAACAAATTCTTTTTGGGTCACAGCAAAATTATGCTTTAAATATTTATGGGATTCTTTTGGAATCTTCTTTTTTGAACGTGAGTAAAATTAAAGAATGGTAATTCAATTTAGATAATACAAATATTATTGGTGGTAAGTCGATTGATGACACCTTCTGATTAGTTATTACCTATTTTTGTTTGTAATAATCTAATCGCACAGTGTAAATCATATTGTCTGGTTGATTTATTAAAGCAAATCTAAAAACGATACGACATCTTTGTAGAATTTTTAAAATAATTGTACATATATTTATTCTTCAATATTACCGCAACTAATTTTTTGCGTATTTTGTTTTGTATATTTTTGGTTTCAAAAGTCAAAATTTTAGCCAGAGATTCCAACAGTAGACCGGTTTCGCCCTTTTAGGGCTCATCAGGACTCTGGATTTACTCGGAAATCTGCCGATATCAGTAAAACTAATATACATTCAGATGTCTGCTGAATAGCGACTGCCATGCAATAATTGGTGAAGAAGTTCATTATTAATTGCAATGGACTGCTCACTTATAGGGCACTCTGAAAGTATATTACTTTTTGTTGTATTAAGTTTTTGCGCGTGATTCCGGTTTCTAAACAGGGATGAAAATAAGAGCGTTAGATAAATTATTGGAGAAGAGAAGAAATATTGCAAAATATTAAAAACCCTAACTGGGGCTACCAAAGAAAATTTAATCTCTCTACCAAACAATGAAACGAAAACTGGCCTACCCTCTAATGGCCAAAGAGTGGTCGCCGGTCGGGTGCGGAATCTTAAGAGGGGTAGAAAGGGGAGAGTGCCATGATGAGAAGTTTTGCTTTTTAGAGTGAAGGGTTTCGAGAGGTTACTAGTAAGATTACAAAGAGAGCTTGAACTGAAGGAAGTTAAAAATTAAGAACCCTAAATGTGCTTGGAAATATCAATTAAAGTTTTTGCTGATTAAAATAAAATTGAGTCCATTTTTTCATCAAAAATCACATACCCGAATCATAGGTAAATTAAAATGTGTGAAACTTTGGTGTTTCAGTCCACTGGAAGTATTTTAGAGGGTTAGCTCTTCCAACGGGTTATTAATCCGCAAAAATCATAAAACTATTTTTATTTAAAACCTTTTAAGAAGATAACAAAATCATTTATAGATTTTATTTAGTTTAATAGTTATAAAAAATGTGTTATTTTTAAATTAGGCACAAATTGATTTATTAAAAGTTATAATAATTAAATGGGACTTTAAATATTGTAAAGTAACTAATTAAATGTAATCTTACTTTGATTACGCTATTTCTTCAGATTTAATGCAAAACACTTCGTGGTTTCAATCGTGTGTAATGAGGAACCAAAATAATTGATGCAGGATATCAGGAATATTATATTTGGATTTTTCCATTGAAGATATTTTTTCCATTGTAAAATTATTTAAATATTATTTTCAAAATATAAATAGGTTCTAAAAAGTTAATATTTGGAAACTGCTTTCAATGAGGTCTAAGATAAGTATTTTTTTTAGCTTTTGATATCAGGAATCGAAAAATATTTGAAAAAATTATCATCACCATTTGGTCAACTGGAGCGTTGTTGATTATCATCGAAATCTCTGGATCAATGAAAAGTTCTTACTCAACGACGGTTTATCAAGGAATCAAAAATTTTCAAGAAGAGTTTATATCAAACCGATTCATGAATTACAAATTTTATATTCGTATTTGGTCGCATGAGATTAATGATCATGATATTTTTGTAAGAAATAAATATTTTTACTATTAATAGCATATACCAAATTATATAATTAACTGACATTTTTGTAAATTAAATTAAGTGACGGAGAAGTTAAACGTTAATGTGTAGATGAAAAATTATCAAAGGATAAGTATTAGCAATAGTATTAGCAAAAGTATTATTAAAAGTATTAGCAAAAGTATTATTAAAAGTATTAGCAAAAGTATTATTAAAAGTATTAGCAAAAGTATAATTAAAAGTATTAGCAAAAGTATAATTAAAATTATTAGCAAAAGTATTATTAAAAGTATTAGCAAAAGTATTATTAAAAGTATTATTAAAAGTATTAGCAAAAGTATTATTAAAAGTATTATTAAAAGTATTAGCAAAAGTATAATTAAAAGTATTAGCAAAAGTATAATTAAAAGTATTAGCAAAAGTATTATTAAAAGTATTAGCAAAAGTATTATTAAAAGTATTAGCAAAAGTATTATTAAAAGTATTATTAAAAGTATTAGCAAAAGTATTATTAAAAGTATTATTAAAAGTATTTGCAAAAGTATAATTAAAAGTATTAGCAAAAGTATAATTAAAAGTATTAGCAAAAGTATTATTAAAAGTATTAGCAAAAGTATTATTAAAAGTATTATTAAAAGTATTAGCAAAAGTATTATTAAAAGTATTAGCAAAAGTATTATTAAAAGTATTACCAAAAGTATTATTAAAAGTATTACCAAAAGTATTATTAAAAGTTTTACCAAAAGTATTATTAAAAGTATTACCAAAAGTATTAGCAATAATATTACCAATAGTATACCCTATATTACTTTTGGGTGAAATCCAAGAAATTGTTATTAACGAATGTTGAAATATTATTAAGCTAAGTAAGTAAATGTATATGCATAGCTTTAAAATATCTTCAGTATAGCTATATAAATCAGTTCAAAATGAAAACATTATTTTATAACCAGAGGTGACCTTTACTTTCGGTAATAGAAGTTATACCATGCCTATCATCGACTGTACATTAACCGCATTGGCGCTAAGGGTATTTCAGCGGGTAAAGTTAATCCATATCAATAAGTTGAGCTGATGGCATATTTAAATACATTTTCAAATAATACAAAGACAGTTGATTCCAAGTGGTTTTCGAGCGGCAAGCGACGTAACTCATTAATTGGATCTTTACACACCTGAATTTATGTTTTTATCAAAGCCACGTTTCTCTTTTATAAATTTGATATTGTTTTCTCGATGAACAAAATAGTGGCATTATTGAGAGTTCTGTTAACGGTTTCTTAATGAGATAATATCCACAGCATTACCTCAAAGCAGCTAGCGGCTATTCGTGTCTTTAAACCTGGTTGACCTGTTACAATGTAAGTGCAGGATTGTTGTGGAAAACTTTTTACCCCAAGAGGTTCCCTATACACTAGTTATTATCGTGAAGATTAATTTTTTTTTACACGTTACAGGTAGAAAATCTGAAAAAGAACGGTAAAGAAGTATCGAAAATGGCTGAAAAAGTGTGGACACATGGGCCACTCGCTGTGAATATTCTGAAAAGGTTAATCGAGCAAAATTGTACCTTTTTGATGGAACGGAATGATTTATACGCAAACATCAAACTGTTCTTTTCGAATGAAACGAGTCTATTGGCCTTGGCCAAGAAAATAACATTCCAATTCGACCCGTCGCGTTCCGATTACAGTTGCTTGTCGATTTCCAAATCAGCCCGAAAAAACACTCGGACGTACGAGAGCTTTCTCCAAGCGTGAGTTGAAATATTGAAACAATTTTAAAAGTTAAAAAATTTAATATTTAAAATAAAAATATGTTTATTAATATTAAATTAATAAATTAAAATAAATGCAATAATAAATTTATTACAAAAACTAAAAAACTTAAATTAAGGTTATTTTAATATAACGAAAATAAAACACAGCTAAAAAAAAGACTCCGCAAAAATGATTTTAACGTACAAACATTTACTGTGTATGACGTCATAGCTTTGTATTGTTAATTTAAACCAAACTAACTATTATTTGTAGTTTTCAAGAATACTCTACACTCTACTCACCAATTCCCGGTGGAAAACAATTTAAAATTGAAATAATTTTATTTTTAATTTAATTGAAGCATAGTCTATCACCGAATAATTATATTAAACAATTTCCGACAACCCTAATAAAGTAAAACTAATTCTATGTGAATTAAAATCTTCTTAACAATTATGTGGTAAACTTGAATAAATCCATGATACAAATAAACAAATTAATGGCAATAAAGCATATCAAGGAAAACCTTAAGAAACTGGTTAATGGCTCTAGCTACAATGGCGATTTATGGCTCGTGGTGCTTTAACCGCCTTCTTAAGGGGAAGTGGTTGCTAGTCACTTAACGATTATAAATTAATTGTGCTTCTAATTAATCTGAATATAGACTATACATAAAAAATCTGAGCTAACGGATGCGTTAAAACACTTAAGCTTTTAGATAATTTAAAATGCTTCTTGTGGAAATTGAAGTTGTTAAAGATAAATTCACCCTTTTAAATTGTTCGAAAAGAGAAATTAAGGAGCGACAAAGCTTTGGCACCAATTATATCTCAGTAAACCCATGCTCGATTCTCTGGGTACCATCAGGAGAATCTTCGAAAAGTTATATTTGTATATCAATCCCCTTTTACATCTTAAAATAACATTTTACCAAAAAATATAATTCACGTTGAAAAGAATTACGTTTCCAAACATTTATGCAAAACCTTTACAGAATTATTACATACTTACTTCACATCCGCATCTCTTTTCCCTGGAAGAGTCATTTATTTCAACATACCTATAGTTTACCGGCATCTGCTCAAAGACACGCATTGAAATTAAGAATCTACGCCTGACCTTCGCAGTAACACGCTATTAATCATAATCATAATCAGCTAGGCTAATACCCAAGGCAACACCTTAGGCCTAAGTCATCATGCGACTTTTGAAACCTTTAATTCAGGTGGCCGGGTTACAATGCGTAGGAGGGTGGTGGCAAGCCCCGCATGCCACGAGATCGAGCCAACAGCTCCCTTCACTATCTATTACCGTTAACCTAGACAAGTGTATGGAAGGGGAAACCGAAGTTTAGTTTGAAACCAACAGACTAACGGTTCCTTGGGGTAAATGAAGCTCCGTACTTTCCATTTTTCGGCATGATTGGCGTGCGTGAAGAAAAATAGCTTCAATGCGACGGTGTATTTTACAAAGAACACGGAGACCGGATTTGATAACGGATTTTATCCTGATTGAGCGCATAAAAATTAAGATGACTTCTCAGCACGGGTAACGCGTTACATATGCCAGATATTCCTTCCTAAATATATCTAGACAGAAAATTTATAAAACGTAATTTTTTTAATTAGTTTTTGGGTTAATGCAAATTAAATTAAATATAAATGGAGGAATATTACTAAGTTTTTAAATTTTATTAAATTACATTATTTTGTCTTAACTATCTTGTTTTTCATTAAAACTCGCATAATTTTTTAAGATATTTCCACTTCTTTGGTTTTGATGTCGATTACTTATAGCCTGAATGACAAAAAAATTAAAACCTGTATTTTAAAAATATTATGATAATAATGACTAATGGTGGTTTAAATACCAACCGGAAATAGGTGGTGTCGGCTTGAAAATTATTAATATAGTAGGTTGAGTATATTTAATTTAACGCACTGAAAAATTTCCGAATGTTTGTTAAGAACACTTAAGACTATATGCAGATACAGACTGAGTACTGTGCGTTTAAGGTCTTTCCAACCCCATTTGAAATAATATAAATATATGTTTACGATGAAACATTTCCCGAAAATTTTATATTTGAAGACCTTTTTTTTTAAGATTAAATGTAATTTAACGGGAGTAATACAAACATATTTTACTCAGAATATTTTAGATTTCAGTAATGTCATTTGGCTTACTCACCTTGTTCTTTGATGAAATATTACTCTTGCTCTAAAACTTTTTAATTTCAATTATTGATTGTTTGTAGGGTCTATGCCTTGTTAGAAACGAAGTCCACAGATTATTCCATACTCAAATATAAACGAATAATGGAGGTGGTAAAATGGACAAAGCCGGAGGAAGAGGTCAAAGATCTGACCATGGACGATCTATCAATGGCATTCTACTACTGGTTCTGGTTTCTAATTGCCTCGATGGGCGTCCTTCTGCTCGAAGTAGTTTTAAAGTGCATCGACATTTTCAATCTAGAAACACAAAGAACCAAATCGATTGAATTTTTAGAGTAAATTTAATTCTACCGCTACTTTGATACTGAGTATGTTGTTCCCTGTAACGCGAGGAACAAGGAAGAACCAATTTTAAAACATTTCACTTCACCTTTTTCTGAGTGGCAAATTATCTTCATTTTGGTGGTGTTAGCTGGTGTTTGTTACTTAAGCTATGTTCCAATTTATGCGGTAAAAAAGGTTTGAATCGGTTTAACTTGATTTAACCTGAAAAGATTTTAAGGCAAAGTGTGAACGCGGCTTAAGTGTAATTTTGGTGACGATAGATTTGAAAAAGTCTTGAAAGTAGTGTCAGATTGGAAAATTTCCAATAATATTTCGAGATGCACAATTTCAATCATAATTATAATCAGCTAGGCTTATACCCAATCATCAAGAATTTTTAAAGCCCTAAATACAGGTGAATGGGTTATAATGCGTGGGAGGGTGGTAGAAAGCCCTTCATGCCATGAAGTTTGAGATCGTCAGTTATTAAAGATCGCCCCTAACGGCATTTTTCCAGTAGAGTTTTTCATTTTATACTTCAGTTATTATAACTAGCGTTGAAAGTAACTGATTTCTTAATTATAAATAGTGAAAGAACTGATATCAAAAGATAATTGGCATTTAATTTTCCGAAAATGGTTTTAACTTTGAATTAAGTTCCTGACAAGAGTTCTTAAGTTCTTAAGTTCTTTTTTATTGCCCAACAAAAGGTCGAAACCCATCACGTCAAGACACAGTAATACAAACAATAGGTATATACAAGAATCACTATACCGAATGCATACGAGAAGGTCGGAAAAATATATACAGGGTCTTTTTTTTTGCTCGGAAAAGTGTTTTTTTTCAAAAACTATTTATAGTACCGATTTCAAATTTGGAAGGTCAATTCTCTATACCGGGGGACATCAGTTTGAGAAATTTGAGCGTTTTCGGTAATGTTTTTCACCAATTATGAAAAATTATTTTTCGACCACTAGGTGCGAGATAAAAAATTTCTATTATAAAGTTGTAGGCCGTCATCGAAAACCCTTAAAAATTGTTCACTCGACGAAAAACAACTTATTTATCAGTGAAAATTCGAGCTTGAAAAATTTACAAGTTGGTGAAGCCAAATTACTATTGTTTGAAACGATAATTGAAAAGGGAACAAGTCTAATACAAACGTAGTAGAGATTTCACACTTGAAAAAATGTACACGTTTGGTTTTTAAATGCAGATATTTTATTCACATAAATTTTTACAAAACATTTTCAATAATATCACCATTGGCTGCAACACAGGTTTGTGCGCGGACAATTAAGTTCTCAAACGCTTTCTCTACCATTTCTGGTGTGACGTCTCGGCAAGCACTGATTATTCGTCTAATGAGTTCCTCCCTAGTTTCAATGGGCATGGCGTATACCTTTGCTTTAACGAATCCCCAGAGAAAATAATCCAGCGGTGTTAGGTCAGGTGACCTTGCTGGCCAATGCACTGGACCATTTCTCCCTATCCACCTTTCAGGAAACTCGTTGTTGAGGTGCTCAGTTACTTGCCGGGAAAAATGCGGAGGGGCGCCATCTTGCTGAAACCACAACTGACGTCTTTCAGCCAATGGAAGGTCGTCGATTGCGTCACTCAGTTCGTTCTGTAGAAAATGTAAATACCTTTGGCCGTTGAGGTTCGTCGGCAGGAAAAAGGGACCAATCAAACGGTTTCCAACAAGTCCAACCCAAACATTGACCCGTTCAAATTGAACCTGGTGATGATATTCAAAACCCCAATGTGGGTTGATGTCAGACCAAAGATGGCTGTTTTGATGATTAAAGGGCCCATCTCTAGAAAATGACGCTTCGTCGGAGAACAAAACATGGCGCAAAAATTGTCTATCTTCTTGGACAGCATTTAGTAACCAGTTGCTAAATTCATAACGTCTTTGATGGTCTCCGTCAATTAGTCCTTGGTGGAGCGTAGCTCTGTATGGGTGATAGCGATTCTTACGAAGAATTTTCCACACACGATTTGCAGAACAACCCAAATCAGCAGCGGCGTTAGCGCAACTGTGACGAGGATATGCCACAAAGTACGCGAGTACATTGTTCTCGAAGTCTAAATCCGGTTGACCCAATCCGCGAAACCTAGGTTGCAAGTTACCAAATTGATTGAAATCGTGAATTGCTCGTCTTACTGTATTTACAGATGGTGCTCCATTTGGATGTCTTTCTGCGAAGATTTCAGTCACTCTTCTAAGGTTTTGCGCTGCTTCTCCATAGTAAATGGCAACTATCTCGGTACGCTCAGGTACTGAATAACGAGGCATTGTTCGAAATATTATCAAACACTGATAATAATCTCCCAAAGTTTTCCTTTAAATACCCAATGCATGTTTAGGATTGACCTATAGCCTCGTGTTTTTTAAATCCGGTCGTTTTTTTAACCAAAGTTTCAACTGGATTAGGTAATTCGGTTTCAATTATCGTTTCAAACAATCGTAATTTGGCTTCACCAACTTGTAAATTTTTCAAGCTCGAATTTTCACTGATAAATAAATTGTTTTTCGTCGAGTGAACAATTTTTAAGGGTTTTCGATGACGGCCTACAACTTTATAATAGAAATTTTTTATCTCGCACCTAGTGGTCGAAAAATAATTTTTCAAAATTGGTGAAAAACATTACCGAAAACGCTCAAATTTCTCAAACTGATGTCCCCCGGTATAGAGAATTGACCTTCCAAATTTGAAATCGGTACTATAAATAGTTTTTGGAAAAAAACACTTTTCCGAGCAAAAAAAAAGACCCTGTATATAAGCAGATAGACAGGGAATTTAAAAACCGCATAAATATGTAACGTAGATATATGGAATTAGAATATAAACAGGAACGCTATATAGTGTTCCAATAAAGAGCCGCTAGAGACTAGACAAAGAGGTCTAGGTAAGTCGTGTAGGTAAGTAATGCAGTATCGAACACGCAATAGGATTGAAAATTTTCTAAAAGCAAAGTAACACGCAATATAAATTTCATACTAAGCTAAATTCAGAATAAAAGTGTAAATTTAAACCAGTTTTTACACCTTGCATTGAAATTGCCAATTTACCTTTTATAAAGTCTTGTGGTTCATATTTGTTGTCGTTCAAGTACATAACCACGAAAGCAATTCACGCAAATTGAAACCGAATTCAATTGAAAAAAGCGACTTATGTGGTCGCGGCAATGAAATCAAACCGCATATTGGTAATTGAGAAACCCCTCCTCACCTCCACACACCATTCATTGTACCTTCTCACTCTTACATTCACACGGACGTGTGGGACAATTCAGTTCTCTCGTCCTCAGGGTGAGAGGCTGTATAGGTCACGTCAAAGTGGGGATACTTAGTGATAGAATTGTAAATCCGTGGCCACAGTAAGTGAGTTATCCGCGGAATAGATGGTCACCTTCTCAAGACCCGCCACATTATCTGCCTCCCTGGTACCAACGAATAATCTTAACACGAAATGCAAGTCCATTTAGATGTCAACAAAATGTAAACAAGGAAACAAAAATAAATTTTTGTAATATGAATCGTGTACCCGTGTGTTTGCTCAGATTGTTTATTTTTAGTAATTATTTTAATTGTTTTTTTTATTTTGAACAACCATTGGAAGAGTCAAAAAAAGTAATCTTTTGCTTATGAATTGTAAATCTTTAAACCGATTCAGAAATGGTCCAGCCTCTGGATACAAAAATATGGTTTCAATTTTGTGTTTTAAATTAAACGCACCCAAAACCACGCCAGTTTCTGATATTTTTCTCTGCTAAAAAACCTCGGAAAGTTGAAAAAAAAAATTACTAGAAATAAAATATATGATCATTGAATATTAAAAATTTCGATCAAATATTCTGGCTTTAATTAAATATTGTTAGTGCTTTGTTTAACATTGATCTTCTCTGTCATTTGCATTTTTATCGTTAGGCGAATTGATTTTTCTAACGACAATACCAAAATGTTTTAGAAGGGTTTAAAAAGTAATTATAAATTTTTGAAACTTAATATGTCACGGTAATGAATGTCTTTGTGAAACGGTTTGGCACTATAAACAATAAAATGTATCTTCACGTAAATATATGATTTTATTATTTTACATTAAATTTTATTCGTTTTCACTTATTGTTAAGAAAAGCGTGGTTGAAAATTTATGTAAATATTTAAATATATTTAGGGAAAATCACTTCCACGAAAGGCAATCAAAAATTGAGGTTCAGTTACTGACAGCCTCGAACGACGATTCATACTGTCTCTCTCACACTCCCCGAAGCAAATCAAATACGAGTGGTCCTACAGCCTCTGGACAAAACAACGTTCATCCACTTCGAATTTACACTCGCGACGCTGGTCCCCAGGTAGCAAAATAACGTTTGTAAAATGGTCAATATTTGGTTTAAGGTCAAAATAACGTTTAATGGTTATTATCCCACTAATTATAAATGTTTATATTTAGTAAAATATTGATCTCTTTTAGTACTCATGTTTTTATCAAAAAACCACGTTATTTAAATTATATTCACCACATTAAAAACGTCACTTTTAATATGGATATTTAGGTTAAAATAACGTTATATTATTTAACTTTTTTAAGGGTATATCTTTTGGCAAACATGAGACGTTTTTATGTTTGTTAGCTATCAAATAATTTTTTAATCCCACTAATAATAAAAGTTTATATCTAGTTAAATATTAAACACTTCTTAAACATGTTTTAATAAGAATATTCTAATTGAAACATGTTATGGAAGTGGTTAATATTTAACTAAATATAAACTTTATTTATATGTTTGTTTGTCCGCTATAGGAATCTACAGTTTTCAACTTAGGTCGACCACATTTGGTATACTATCTCATGGTACCCTGACTGTGGTTTTCGACTATTACGGTTGGCAAAACATCTTTAATTAATTGGATTAATTAAGTACCCCATCTAGTAAATTCTAGTTGTTTAATAATTATAAAAATGTTAAATACCAACGTTTAATAAACGTCAATCCTACAACGTTAACACTTGGTGAATATGACATCATTTAATAGTTTGGTTTTCGTTTAATATATACGTTAAATAAACGTCAAATCATATAACGTTTATACTTGGGTTTCTGTTAGTACTAAAAGACTTAATATCAACCGTTTTATAAACCGTCTATTTTGGTGACATCGTCAACCATTTCATAACGTTTATCTCTCAACATAGTTTCAACGATTCAGAAACGGTTTATCAACGAGATTTTGCTACCTGGGTCCTGTCCCAACACAGCCGTACTGTATTGACCACACCTAGGGCCTCTTTACGACACTAGATCTCGCTACGGGATATTTCCGGGTCCCGATCGCTGGGTACAATAAGGAGAAGACAATTTTCGTTACACCAGATGACCAATAGGATATTTCGTTTTAGGGATAGCCCTTTGCAAAGTACATTCCTGCGTCTTGTTTAGAAAGCTTTGGGGATATTTTGTCGAAGATTGCAATAACATACCTGGAAATATCATTGTACTAAAGGCTTTCTTGTAATAACACCTTACGCATCCAGATGACGCCCTTACCGTTCTGGGTTAAGCCAACTTGAAAATAAAACAATCAAACCTAGCAAGTGCTCGATTGCGGAAGCTACACTGAGAGAAAATACCCTAGTTTTAACAGGATAATTTTACATGAACCGTCTGTATATCACTTGCACAGAATAATCCTCTAATAATTACTGTTATCCTTTAATTTAACAGAAGATATGAACATGAAACGTCTGTGTACAACTAGTACAGAATAACCCTGTACAAATTACATGTATCCTTTTTTTATACAGGAACATAAGTACATAAATGGCCTGTATTCTATAAAAATGGGTTGGTCTTGTAAAATGTACAGAAATATTTGCAGCTGTATTTATTACACACATCGAGAGTGTAAAATTAACAGTTCATTATGTAAAATTTACTTGAATAACAGATATGTACTTAAACGGCTAGCTTCAGTAAGATTAACATTGAAGTTCTTTAAAAACATTAGCATATCTGACACTGTAGATATACCGGAATCAATTAATTTCAATTTAAAAACTCAAACGTATAATTCATCGGAGAGCCAGTATTTTTGAAAAACTAGTTATTTCAGCACACAAATTTTTTAAACAGTTTTATTTATTGTTTCATTGCTGTGGGGGTGCGCCCCGTACGACCACCCTTCATCTACTTACGTTAGTTAATAGCATCTGTACCCCGTCAATTTAATTACGCATAATGCATGGTAATTTCTTTGATAATCCTTCACCCTGCAGACCAAGAAGTGATTGGGATATGTTTCCGATTTCGACATTGCCCAAAATTATATTTTTGAGTGCACTGCCCAAAGCAGGGATTGACTAAACTCTATTTTGAAATCTACTAATGATAGAGTCATGATATGTTTTGTGGTTATAGTCATCCATTATCGGCCTCAAATGGTTTTAATTAAATTTTAATTAAAACGTCATACTAATTGTAAGAAATAAATAAGAAAAATAAATAAATATAAAAACCGTGAGATATTTTATACAACTTAAACGAGTGTTTCTTTCAGAAAAAAGCGTTTTAATATTTAGTCGTTTGTCGAATTGATTTACAGCAATAAACAATTCGGTAAAATACTACTTACGTGATTATTTACTTTGGTTTATAGAGAGGCTAAGGGCTCTGTCCGATTTCTCTTGAACCAGAGAGGCTCACAATTAGATTAGTACCTATCTGGTAAACCTGAAAACCCAGTTGCCTCGTAAAACATGTAAAATTTTGTTCCAAAGTCTTCCGACTTTATTGTTATTTTTTAAACAAAATCATTTTTACTAGTGAAATAGCGGTGTATCAGTAATTACGTAAACATGTAAATTAAAATCGTGCTATATTTTGAAATATGGTCTCTTTACGTAGGCTACCTTAGCTATATACTAGAAATCAACCTTACGCGCGAAACTTTAAATAATACTAATCAAAGAGGACTGAACATAAAGCTAAGTTTAACAAGTTGGCAAGCCAAAATATACCTCTCCTCGGAAGAATGGTCCCTAGTGGTATTAATTTCTCGACACGACCCCCAAAGACATCTCCGCAATTTAGAGTTATTTACGAAAAACGTATTCTCGGTTCAAACACTGCCCGGTATAAAATTTTAATTTTAATTTAAATAATTGAGACGAAACAATCGAGTTTAATTTATTCAGAATATTATAAATTAAGTAGTTAGAACAGCGAGTTAGACTTACTAAAACAATGCACAATTGAATTTAACCCTTTTTACAGTACATGTTTATCAGTTGAATATAATACTAAGCAAATTTTAATGAAAGAAATATCTACAGAGGGTATTTGTATTTTTCTCGCTTACGAAATACTTGCCGCATCTTTAACGCTCATTTTATTTCAACACTCGTAGACTTCCAGTTGACGTTGTGACACATACCGCATGAAAAAGACCAATGCCGTCCAATTTCCAATATCATATAATGACTCGCACACCCAGGAAATCATTGACTGCGTTAGAAATCGTAGATATCCAAATATCCACACCAAATATATTTACAAGAAGCAAAAACCTTACCATCAACAAAGCACAGAGAGCTACTTGACTAACCGCCAGCTCTTAAAGCAATACACGTTAAATTATCGTCTTTGAATTAACACAACTATAATTAGGTCGTTAAAAATACCCGTAAAAAAATAACAAAAAACTAACAAAGTGGACCACCCACAGGGTCTACCCTTTAACCCTCTTATCTCGGCTGACTGCGCTAAAACAAGATTTAACCTTTAAAATTTCATTCGTAAAAAAACCAGATTAGGCCTTCATAAATTCATTAATAAAAAAAGACTTTATTACCTATTATGCTTACGATGCGTGTCTTATTTTCAGTAAACCTAAGCAGCTATCGGTGGTTCTGTGGTAGAGCGCTCGACTGTCAAGCCGAATGGTCTGGGTTCGAAACCTGGGTGGCGCATTTGTTTTTAATCAATAGAGAAACGCTAAATTAGAATTTCTTCGATGCAATAATTTCAATTTCAATTCTATTTCAATTAAACCAAAATTTCGTACTCTATTAAATACGCTTCCGATAAAGCTGAAGGTCTAATTTTCAATAAGGCGTAACAAGTGTCGGTGGTTCTGTGGTAGAACTTCCGCCTGTCAAGCAGGAGGTCTCGGGTTCAAATCCCACCCGATGCGATCGCAAATTGATACTAAGACGAATACCGTGTACAACTGGTGTAAACCCTGCCATTGGACGTTGAGAGGTAGCATTACACTCAGCACTCTGTCCGTCCCAAAGTCATTAAGAAGAAGTTGGAGAGAAAACGCCCATTTATACACAACAGACTCAACATGCACAACCGTCAGAACACAAACACAACAAATTCGACACTCACAACCTACGCATAAACATTACAAAAACGTTATACACCAAACCGTCACGACGGTGAGCGAAAAAACACCATCCAAACCAAACCGCATATGAATCCGTTAACGCTCACCGTCACACGGTGGTTTTGCCAACCCTTCGAGAAACTGCGTACGCAGTGATTACACTTTGCACCGAAAATGCGAACGCGTTCGCAGGCCTGACAGGCAGACCCACAGACCTACAGACCCACATACAGACACGGTGGTTGTATAACACCTCCTAGGGGACTTTGTCCCCTCGGAGAGGTAAAAACCCTAGAATAAGTTGTGCAATTGTGCTTAATTGAGTCTCTCTGAGGTATTTGACCCGTTTACCCCCGGATATTAACGAATTGTCTGTGCGGATAACCTTTTAATTTTATAAAAGTGAAAAATGGTAGATTGGCCCTGCAGATTAGCTGTTTTTTCCTAGCTACCACGTCAAAATTTCAGTTTCATATTCGTAAATTTGACTAAACGTGTTAGTGTATTTTCTACAATAGTGTTTGTTGAATTAATTATTTGCTAATTATCGAATTTACTGAGATGTAAAAAGTATTTCTACCGGCGGATGTGTAAAACCAACTTTAATATGCCAATACAATTACGTAAAAGGTTCACGTACTCCAGAATGTAATTCATGTTGATTTGACAGACTTTATTACTGCGTTATTTACAGCTATTTCATCATGTTAAAGTAACATAAAATTACTTGTAATATTATAATACGGAATAAGCTGTTATATTTACAGAAACGTCTTGGCATCCCCTGCTTCCAACACTTTCATGTAATTTGAACGGGGCTTTTTTCTCTCAGTGTAGGATACGCTATGTGGGTCATGTTTTTGATGGCCACGAAATTTCCAACCATAAGAAATCGAAAGCGGTACTGCAAATTCTACAATTTCTGCGTCTGGTAGGATATAATTGATGATTCCTAAACGGATTTTCAACAACGGCAAAACCTTTGACCGAAATTACTAAGAGATGCGCCAAATTCGAATGAACTCCGAACGCCGACCTGGCATTTAAAACAGTTCATCGACTCCTCGTTTCGAAGCCTATTATATAAAATCTGTTGGTACACACGTATTCATTTTTACCTCTCCGAGGGGACTATGTCCCCTAGGAGGGGTTATACAATCATCGTGTCTGTATGTTAGCTGCGAACGGGATACCGGGGCAAAGTCCAAAACGCGTTAAATCGAAAAACCTTTTTTGCAGTTTAAAGGTGGGCAAAACCATCGTCTGACGGTGAGCGTTAACGGAGAAATTTGCGGTTGGCGCGGTTTGGTTTGGTTGTTTTTTTTTTCGTTAACGCTCACCGTCGCGACGGTTTCAACTCAGTTTTATTGGAAAGTTTGTTTTTTATTATGTATTTTTATGTATAGCGTGGGAATGTTGAGTTTGTATTATGGCGGTTGAGGGTGATGAGTTTGTTGTATCTGCGTTTAGTATGTATGAGTGTTTTCTCTCCAAATTCTTCTTATCGACTTTTGGGACGGAACGAGTGCTGAGGGTTACGATAACCGTCTCAACGTCTAAATGGCAGGGTTTCCACCAATTGTTTACGGTATTCGTCTTAGTATCAATTTGCGAACGCATCGAGCGGGATTCGAACCCGAGCCCTCCTGCATAACAGGCGAATTGTTCTACCACAGAACCACCGATACTTGTTACGGTTCAAAGAAAATTATAAGCTCAGCTTAAGCGGAAGAGTATATTAATAGTTTTTGAAGTCTAAATTTTTTACGTATGAAAATTTAAAGGTCAAATCTTGTTTTAGTGCAGTCAGCAGATAAGATGGTTAAAGGGTAGAACCCGTTAGTTTTTTGTAATTTATTTCATTTTTTTCAGTCGTATATTTTTATCTATTGTGTGTTTAGCGTATTAGTTTTCAAGGGTAATAGTTCATTTATTAAGAAAATATCGAGTTGTTTACATCGTGCTCTTACACTAATGTTGGTCTGGGTTTTTAACTGGGTCGTCTTTACTTCGTAATTTATTTTAAACGTTTTCTCGACTGATTAAGATCTTTAATGCAGTTCATCAATTGGGTTCGTTCGTTTTTATTTATAAAGAGCCCTAACTATTCCGTCTACGGTCATTTATTGATATACGAGCTGTCGTTTAGTCAAGTGGCTTTCTGTGCTTTGTGAATGGTAAGTTTTTCGCTTCTTATTAATACATTTTTTATTGGTGTGGATATTTGGACATCTACGATTCCTAATGCAGTCATTGATTTCCTGGGTGTGCGAGTCATTATATGGTATTGGAAATTGGACGGCATTGGTCTTTTTCATGCGGTATGTGTCACAACGTCAACAGGAAGTCTACGAGTCGTCCACTACCCAGCAAACACAAATCGTCCCTAGGACGTACCTGCAAGGTCCATATAGCCCAGCTACGACCAATCCAAAATACGTCCTACGGGATGAATTACAGACGTCCGTACATGGTCCATATACCCCAGATTGGTTTCGTCCAAAATTTGTCATACGGGATGAATTTCGGACGTCCCATTTTGGTCGTCAGATTCAAGTTTTGTGACGTCCAATAGTCAGCCCTATTGACGTCGCGTAGATCTCCAATATTCATCCTGGAGAGGTTTTTAGAATATAAATTTTAAATTTGTTTTAACTACCAGTTTTAATTTTAACTGAGTCGATCATGGCAATATTTAATTAGAATTCTTTAATGAACAACCAAATATTTTCCCCTTCATTTAACTTGATTTAGTGATATTATTTAATGGTTATTTCAAAATCTCGAATATAGAGCTTGGACAAATACCAAAAATTACGGACATTTTTTCTGATCTTCATTATTTCTAAGTAATACTATTATTAACTCTTCATTTAATCCCAATATTATTTATTTAATCTGTTATATAAGATTATTATTTTAGTTTTCGTGGTATATTTTACGTTTTAAAATATCTGGAAGCACTGCTTGTAGTTTCTTTGGTACGACGCCATCTTTGGCTTTGGAGAAGGGTCGTCTACTCGTCTGGTTTTACAGTTACACGTAAATTATTGTGGGATAATCAGTTATCTCTAGTACGGTACTACCGCGGATAAAAATCATAAGAGAAAGTATTAAACTGTCTTCCTTTTAATGATTTTATTCTGATTTATGTTTTAAATTTTGCTTTTACAGATGTATGCAGAAAATTGATTAACATGTTGCAAATTTACTTTTGAAGAAAATTATTCTTCAGTCTCACTCACTTTTTTATTTAGTAAAATTGTCTTCTTTTGCTTTTAGGGTGTAGTATTTTTCATTCTAATATATAACGCAGTAGTTTATTTAGTCAAATTGTAACTCCAAAAGTAAGTTTTGGGGTGTTCGCTGTTTTCAAAGCTCATTTTGGCCAATAACTTCTTATTATTTTGCTTTTAGGGTGTATAATTTTTCACTCTTATTCAAGGGTTCACTTAAAGCCCTTATTCATAAAGCAGTAGTTTATTTAGTCAAATTGTAACTCCAAAAGTAAGTTTTGGGGTGTTCGCTGTTTTCAAAGCTCATTTTGGCCAATAACTTCTTATTATTTGGCTTTTAGGGTGTATAATTTTTCACTCTTATTCAAGGGTTCACTTAAAGCCCTTATTCATAAAGCAGTAGTTTATTTAGTCAAATTGTAGCTCCAAAGGTAGGTTTTGGGGTAGTGTCTTTGAAAATAACAGATGATTCGCTGTTTTGGAAGTTCATTTTGGCCAACACCTTTTTATTATTTTGCTTTTAGGTTCTATTATTGTTCAATCTCATTCAAGGGTTCACTTAAAACCCTAATTTATAAAGCAGTAGTTTATTTAGTCAAATTGTAACTCCAAAAGTAAGTTTGGGGTGGTCTCTTTGAAAAGTAGCGGAAGTATCACTGTTTTCAAAGTTCACTTTGGCCCATTACATTTTATTATTTTTCTTTTACGGTATATTATTTTTCACTCTCAGTCAAGGATTCACTTAAAGCTGTAATTTATAAAGCGATAATTTATTGAAATGCATTAAAAATTAATATATAGCTTTGTTTTTCAAAATTGAAATAGCAGAAAATATGTATGGTATTTTTTTGTAATTCACAATTGTATCTATTTCATATTTTAAATTATTAAAGAAAGTTTCACTGAAAATTTCAAATTTACTGTGAATAAATTATTCCTAAGTAATATTAAATAGCAGTGGCGTAGTGAGGTTATTTGGCGCCCAGGGCCAATCTGCAAAATTTGCCCCCCCCCCCCCCACGCCGGCCCCAATTTCCACCATAAAATTCCTCGTTTTTAAACGAAACCTAATCATCATCAATAACAAAATAAATATTAATTTAATTGATATATTAAAAAAATAATGCCTCACCCCCCCCCCCCCCCACTACGCCTATGTTAAATAGTAATTAACGTCCCTGAGACGTCGTTGCTGGCGCAAAATTAATCCAAAATAAAACCCCAGGTTTTTAACAAAATCTTGGCTTATTCTTCCAGTTAATAAAAACGTAAAACCATAATTTCCTTTTAAATCTTTCCACGGGAGTAACAAAGATTGAATCGAAAGTTTCCACCCTTCGATGCATGGCAGGGTTTTGTATCTGCAGTTTTGTGGTTTCCATGTCTTGAACTATTCCAATTTATCCTTCAACATTGTACAGTAATTGTTGTCTCGCTCATTGCTCTCTTACACAGGGTTTCATGGTTGAGGGTCCTGCTATTGAACAAATCAAATCATTCATATGTAAGAAGAACTCTGCGGTGTACGTGCTTTTTAGCTTTAATTCTCCCAACCTCAATGAGCAAGCAGTTTGTATACAGTTAGCAACGCTTTAACTAAATACTTGGGCTGCTAGACTAACTATCATATTAGAGAATTTAATGTGTTTTTGTTTCAATTTGTGTCCACTTCGAAAATTTCCTATTTCTTGATCCAAGTCAAAAAATATCTCTAGATCTCTCCATGAAACCACATTTCCCTCCACCATAATTGGATATCTTTTGAAATTATTTCGAGCACTTTTCAAAAGATGTGGAGGATCAAAGAAGAAATAAATTTTCTCATTATCAATTTCAATGTAAGGATTTTCCACAGTGACACCCAAATTTTTAAAAAGATTTTGGTTTCCTGTTCCTTGGTCGCACACTACAGCTTTGACAATGAGTCCAATATTTTTTTGGTGTGATATGCATTCTTTAAGCAAAAGTTCCAAAGTTTGACTAGGGCACGCATCTTTGGTGAGGAAGTACCCAATTGGTTGCTTCCATTTGAGCTTTATGCCTTTAACCATAAAGACAAGGGTCTGATTAGCGTATTGGTTCGACCTTCCATAGGACCCATAATCTACGAAACCTTCAATGATGTCATTTTCATGGTCATAGGTGAGTTTTTCTTTTACACTCATTTCATCAAAGGAAACTATAACTAGTTTTTAACTACTTTTTCTATTTTGAAACTTCAATTTTAAGGCCTCTAAGGTTTTGTGATCAAAACTCGGAGCAATTTTCATTCGTGCTAACCATTTCTTCAAAGTACGTTTTGTCGGGAGACATAAAACTGCTTGCCACATTCTATATGCATGGGGGCTGTGGTAGAAAAGGGAAAGCTCCAATTTCTTCAGCATTGTTGAGTACCTCCTTCCTTTTTTACTTCTCTGTCTCAGTTTCAACTTTGAATCAAAAAGCTCTTTACCAAAACTAGATAAAAATCTTGTGGCATTAGAAACATCCCAAACTTAGCACTGTTCGCTAGTTTTTCTGTTAAGCTTTTCAATTGATGTTGCATTCTTTGAATTTTTGATTTCTGGTTATTAATGGTTTTTTGCATTCTTAACTCTTGTTTTGATTTCAGCCCTGTAACTTGGACGGCTTTATTTTCGCTTTGCTTTTTCTGTTAAACCCACTTCAGCTTCTGCTCCTACATCTGTGAATACTGATGTAATAATTTAAAATATGTTAACAAGGAATTGCATTGAAGAGAAATAAATTTATATCACCATATACGCTGTCTTTATTTTGAACATGGGTTTTTTTAAGTGCTCTGTTCGAATGTGTTTAGAAGATGATGACAATTGCGTGTTTAAATCTAAAGTTCTTTTACCATTGTGATTAACAACTAAAGTAATGTAATTTATTAAAACTATTTGTTATTGAGATAGACAGTTTCCAATTTCAATTACCATTTTCGGAATTTTCGCATGAAATACTGTTGGACAAAGTGTAATTATGTTCATCTAGAACATTCAATGTGTTTTCCTCTGAAATTGGTTGTGATGCTTTTGTGACCAACGCGCTTTCTTCCAACCCATGTTCATATGTCGCGTATGGATATGCTATGCATTTTAGTATATTAATTGTCAGTAAATTTTTTAAACAACATTAAGAGCCCTTAGATGTTTTTCTTTACCTTCACTAACTGTACTGGAAAATGAGTAGTGTTCATAAAATATTGTTGGCACAGCTGATGGTATTAGACTATTTTTAGTTTTAATATTCATAAAACTATCGTCATTGAAATGATTAGAGCAAAGCCTGTGGTTAAAGTGTAGGTATTTCGTTGATTTATTTGTCAGTTTCTCGTTTTTTACATTATTCAACCATGATAGGGAACTTAAATTTCAATAATAAAGTTAAAGTAAGAATAAACCTATGTAAAAAACGCGTATTCACCGTTCTTTTTCCCTTGGAAACTTGAAAAATTATAATCGAGAATACTTATTTTTGGTATTTGAACAATTTACGGTGGAACAAAATGGTTAAGGCATATTTACAACATTTATAAACTACTTAAAATGTAAATTACAAACTAATAAATTTTTGCGTCGTCCTAAACTGAATATTGAATCGCGCGCTAGGACTGGCGGATACTATTGCAGCGCCATCAAACGTTCGGATCCTATGGGCATTTTCGCGGAAAAAATAAATACGGATTTTTGAACGAGAGACGCCTCTCAGTAGCGAAGCGACTTTACACTCTCTGGTCCTAAGGACGAAGGCAAGATCCGAGTGTGACGTCAATCGGATGTCCAAAGGACGATTTTGTGTTTGCTGTTAAATTAGGATTAAACACCGAACTTGGAAATTCTAGTTTTAACCAAGATTTGGAAATCGTTTCTAGAAGGAGTTTTTATCTCACGCCCTCTTTTACTTCACGCTCGTCACTATAATTTACAGTTCGCCGAGCTCCAGTCAAGCTTAATCCCTTCTTTATTGCCCGACCGTCGCCGATCCGGTGCCTAAAAATAAAATGGCATACCAAGGGTACTAACAGACCAAGGTCAGAGTCAAGGTCGTCTTGACCTCCTCTTTTATTTAATTGTATTCATTCGGCGGGTTACAATGCGTAGGAGGGTGGTGGCAAGCCCTTCATGCCACGCGAGCTAACAGCTCCCTTCACTAACTATTACCGTTAACCTCAGCAAGTTTTTATGGGAAGGGGAAACCGAAGATCTCGGTGGAAAACCCCTTTAACCTTGGTTGTATTTTTGGGGGTTTTCTAGTGTGCACGGGGAAATTCTTAGTTAGTATAGTTTAGAAGATGCCGCAGGGATTAGAGATGCCATTGCCATTCTCCCTAAATGCCATCGTAAATATCTGTCAATATCAAAGTTTTGTGTTGTGCGAGTTTGACTGTGGTTTTAAATTTCTTACCCCTTTTGACTTTTTAAGTCACCGAGTCTCTCGTTTGCATTGCCCTTGAACTACTGAGCTGTCTTCGTTAACTGTTTCCCTAACGTTAAATATACGATTGCCTACCAAAAGAGCTTGACCTTTCCTATACGTAGATTCTCTAAAATATTTTCTAAATCCATTTAACGCCAAATATTCCACGTATTTCGTTGTTTGTTTCTACTGGATTTATCACCTGTCCGGGCTAGGTGGACGCTGGCGTAGGGCACTATGATGATAAACCTTCGGTGGTAAGGTCTTTGTTACTAGGTACACCGGGCTATAAATTCTGACACACTTCATATAGTTCTGTTTATATATCACTGCTCACGTCGTGTTGTCTGTATCAAATGAGATTATTTTTGCAATACCCAATATCATATTATCCATGGCTTAAAAAGGTTACCAACGTGATTGGAATATTTTGTTTAAATAACTAATTATAGTGGGGGAGTGGTTTTCCTCAAACCACGGTTAGTAAATTATTATAATTTGTTTTCTAAAAATCTGGGTATTTTTCTTTGCTGATAGTTCATAAAACCAAAATCGTAACGTTGCCCTTCAGGATTTTGCCAAAGTAAACCTTTTTTTTACCATTGAAAGCGTTCAATTATCAATAGGCGTTTCTATAAAATAAAACAATACAAATATAGAAGTATAAATGCTGCATCACGAGCGCCAGTTACTTAAGTGCTTTACTTGCACGCGGGTTTCAGAGGCCGAAAGGTCTCGCGTGTTCTCTATCTTCAAGAGGTACAGCTAAGTGACGTAGACAAAACATTATCACGTGACCTCCCGTATTTTATAACAATCCCTGTTGGCCTTGGCTTACCATATTTCCGTTCTTTGCTGCCCAGCTGCAAAAAAACAATATCACCCGCTTTTTTAATTTTATATCATTTAATTTATTATTTTATACGCAGTGATTCCCCATAAGTAACATTTGTATAGAAAATATTTCAATGAGACCTTGTTTGACATGGAACATTCAATAAACGGACCAAAAAATTCAAAAAGCTTTCAAATCCTTGCGCTATTGAAAAGGTCATCCTGGAATTAAAAGCACGTGATCGCCAGACACGAGCTAAACTATAGATTGTTAAAGTTAGAATTACGCGTGTGCTCAATACGTGCTTCACGAAATATCGTCTCCCATCAGAAAACCTGCTGACGCGTTATTCTTCACGAAGTTGGAAATGACGTAATTAACGTCATATCCCGTGAGCAAAGTTTTATTAAAGTAAATGCTTTTATGGCATATGATATTATCAATCAAATGAAAACGAGCCTTCTTTATTTTTAAGAATATTTAATGAAAGAAATAAAGTGAATACTAACTTCAGTATTTCAAACTAATAAACAAGAAACGATGTTTCAAGTTTGGGTATTGTTACCGATATGGTTTAGAAAAGAAGTCGTTAAATGAGGAAGAAATTATTTAAATTAAATATCGCTCATTCCGAGATTGAAATATTGGAAGCGGTTGCTTTCTTGAGCTTTTTCGCGCCATGTTGAACCACGAATGAAAACAGATCCGTTGCAATCTCGAATTCCACTTCGTCGATGAACAAGTCTTCGCACACTTCTTGTAGCTGGTCCATGCGGTACATGTCGGCGAATCGATACATGTTGCGAGTTGATTCCAGGCTCAGCGAGAAATCCGAATTCCCAAGTATATATATTCCAGAAACACTCGCAGTTCCTCCGCGTTCATTTCTTTGGACAAATCCAGGACGCTCTCCCGATTTTCGGTCATGTCGCTTTTGAACATGGCCTTGAAATAACTGCAACTCGCTGCTATTATAGCTTTGTGGCATTTGAACTCCAGACCCGATGACTTGAGTACGACGTCAGAACAAAAACCTTCCCGATACAAAGATCGTAGAAAGTTTACAGCAGTCATATCATTTTTTTGGACAGTCGTTATTTCTAAAAGCGTGGTTAGTTTGTTATAGCGAACTCCGGTCTGTTCTTCTTTACCACGTCGTTGGTTCTATTCTATCGATAATTTGATTTTATATACTGATTAATTTCCCAACGCAATCGAATCGAGATGACTTCTTGCACGTATAGTTGGGGATTACTAAATATAATATGTTAATAGCATATATTTTATTCATTTTGTTTACTTACTTTGATATTTTTTTAGGGTGCACAATGATTAATTTGGCAGCGCGAGGTCAGGCGTTTCGGTCTTGCGGTCAAAAGTTATTGGTCCCGCCATCCCGATCCCGTTTCGGCGCCCCCACCTATGACGGCGCCCGGTGCAGTCGCACCATTCGCACCGCCCTAAGGCCAGCGCTGGCTTGAGGTGGTAGTCACGGGTAAAATTTAAGTTGAGGCTCTAACCACTCAGCAACAAGAACTTTAAATAGTTGTTGATTCCGGTACTAAACATGCATATTGAGATTAAGCTTGATTACCTTTATAGCTATATGATTTATAAATAAATATTGTATAAACCAAATTACTTTTGTGTTAGTAAAGACTAACACACTATTAGTATATATTTCATTCGTCGCGTATCCTACATTATCAAATAATTTATAGGTCACATTAGGTTGGATCTGACTGAGATAAAGACGCTACTATAATGACAGTATGAGTATCATCCAATTTTAGTCTCGTTAATTTTACTTGTGCTTTGGATTATAACATTATTAGAATGTCGGCTTGTAAGGACGTCGAATGGAATAATGTGCTAATTAGCAAAGTGAGCCACGATTTGAGAATTTTGATGACGATAGAAAACTTTCTTGATCAAGTATGCGATCCTGGGGAATATCTATCCGGCCCGATGATGGAATGCCGGAAACGGTGTGGCGCTAAATGGTGTCTATATGTCCAGCCTTTTGGTCAATCTGAAGCAGAAAAAAATAATATAGGATTGTTCGTGAAACTTTCCAAGAAAGCGGAAAACAATGAGATTGGTAAAGCTAAGATGGAATTGTCTATAATTGCCGAGAGTACCAAAATGAACACTTTGACGTTACACATTCTTCAAGATTCACAGAAGACTAGGTATGGTTTTACCACTTTTATTGAGAGAAGTACCATTGAGAAAAATAAAGAGATTTACTTGCCAAATGGCCACTTGACCATACAGTGCGTGGGTCAAGTCTTCTATAACAAACCAACCATGCATTTAGAAATAACGACCATCCCAAAACAAGTTGATATGACTGTTGTGAACCTTTTACGGTCTTTGTATCAGGAAGGTCTTTGCTCTGACGTCGTACTCAAGTCATCGGGTCAGGAGTTCAAATGTCACAAAGCTATACTAGCAGCGAGTTGCACTTATTTCAAGGGCATGTTCGAAAGCGACATGGACGAAAATCGAGAGAACGTCCTGGATTTGTCCAAAGAAATGAACGCGGAGGAACTGGGAGTGTTTCTGGAATATATATACTTAGGGAATTCGGATTTCTCGTTGAGTTGGGAATCGACTCGCAACATGTATCGAATCGCCGACATGTACCGCATGGACCAGTTGCAAAATATATTAGAAGATCGGCTCATCGACGAAGTGAAATTGGAGAATGCGACGGATCTATTTTCATTCGCGGTCCAACATGGCGCTAAAAAGCTCAAGAAAGCAGCCGCTGTAATTATTGCAATCTCGGAATAAGCGATCTTTCTTTTAAATAATTTCTTCCTCAGTTCATCCATTTAACGACTTCTTTTCTTAACAATATCGGGAAGAATATCAGATTTTGGTCATTTAAAAAGTTAATGATAATACCCAAATTTTAAACCTTGTTTCTTGTTTATTAGTTTGAAATACTGAAGTTAGTATTCACTTTATTTCTTTCATTAAATATTCTTAAAAATAAAGAAGGCTCGTTTTCATTTGTTTCATATTATCACATGTAACATAACCACTCACGAGTATGCCAGGAAAGCATTTCCTTTAATAAACCCTTGTTCACGGGATATGACGTAAATTACGTCACTTCCAACTCCGTGACGAAAAACGCGTCAGCAGCTTTTCCGATGGGAGACGGTATTTAGTGAAGCCAGAAGTAAATAAACCTAAGTTATTGAAATAGCGCTCAGAATCGGAGGACGTTTTCCTGATGAAAATAATGAGAAAATCCAGTCAAATAAAAGCTAATTTCCATCCCAGTCTTTCGACGTGATAAATTGCACTTGGGAATAGCTGGTATAGCTATTTCTATGTATAAAAAATGGTTTCACAAAAACCAAAACATTTTTTTCGAGGTAATAATGTAACTTCATAAGGAAAATGCCTCCAGCATGGGTAGTATTGCAGTCTGATAACTTCGGTTCATTTACTTCTGGTGAAGCGGAATTTTATATCCATATGGTGACCTTTTCAATAGCGCAAGAATTTTAAAGCTTTTTGAATGTTTGGTTCCCCTTATTGTATGCTCCATGTCAAAAGAGGTCTCATTGAAATATTTCAACGCGTATGTTATACAAAGGCATACTTATGAGTAGGTATGTTACATATGATAATATCAAAAGTAGCTTATGACAATTGCTATTTTAATTTTAGTCAGTTACGCCCTTGCCCATATACATCATTAAGCGGCTAAGGACTGAGAACTGTTACCAGCCTTTAATCGCCACAGACAGCCCATTTGAAGTATAAGCCAGGTCCTTTTCGGGCGGAGGTGCAGAAGGTTCGGACAATTCGGGGCGACTTCAAACCGTTTAGTATATGCAAAACTTTGACTAACAAGGAAAATAATCCGATAATGAGACTTATAAATGTTTTAAATTCGCAATATATTTTATTTTAAAACCGAACGTTTTTCGAGTAACCGATCCTTCATCTCGGGGATATTTTCCCTTCTGTTTGGTTAAAGTGACGGTGGGCTTGTCCAATTAAAAAACTCCGCTTTAGCAAGTAAACGTATAAACTATTGTTTTATTCTTCATTGTTACGCTGAGTGATTTGGTGGTGGCAATGTTGGGAGATGAATCAAGTCGATATCTACGTATTTAAAAAAAATAAATAGTTTTTGAGGAAATGCATGCTGGTTAGAAGATCTCTTTACGATTGGAAGATAAAGGCGACAAAGTACACTGAAAGTATTAAATAATTTTAGAGCTATTTTTAACCTAAATTATATGACGGATCCATGAGGTCAAAAAGTTGAAAGTTTGTTGGGTTGGCATCTTGAGCTTGGTGCTAGGGGGGGGGGGGGAGTTTAGATGGCCCTTATTTCGGGTAAATGACAAGAGAATGTATTTAAGTGAGATTGACCGTTGATAAACTAAGTTTTAAATTGGAGGGTTTTTTGGTTTTTGTAAATATGGTAGTTTGATTTGAACTCTTCAATGAAATGGGCAGAATTTTTAATAAGATTGGTAAACGTATGACATAGCAGCCTCGCTAAAGACTGTAGGCGTCGAGCTAGAACACAATATTCCGATCACTTTGGTAACCGTTTTAAGCCATGGATAATATGATATTGGGTATTACAAAAATAATCTAATTGTTTAATACAGACAATAAGTGAACAGTGATATATAAACAGAACTATATGCAGACATTTTCCTTAAAATCAAAATTGGCTTATATATAATAATAATAATAATAATAATCAGCTAGGCTAATACCTAAGGCACCACCTTAGGCCCAAGTCATCGAGTGACTTTATTTCTTCTGACAAATCCAGGGCGTTCCCCCGATTTTCGGTCATGTCACTTTTGAACATGGTCTTGAAATAACTGCAACTCGCTGCTGGTATAGCTTTGTGGCATTTGAGCTCCTGACCTGATGACTTGAGGACGACGTCAGAGCAAAGTCCTTCCTGATACAAAGACCGTAGAAGGTTTACAACAGTCATATCAACTTGTTTTGGGATGGTCGTTATTTCTAAATGCATGGTTGGTTTGTTATAGAATATTAACGTCGTTCTTAAAATAATACCTGTAATACAACCAAATCAGTTGAAAATCATAAATTATACTGTTTATATTTGAACCGATTTTTAAATTCGCATGTCGAAGTTGAAAGGTTCAATCTCTGAATGTAACTAGGTTGAACGCTTGCTCTATTAGCGGAAGCTTTAACTTCCCAAAATATGATTTATATTACTAGTGAAAAAAGTGCTTTTGAAATGCATTTTAATTTGAAACTGAAATTTGGTGTCTAAGGCCTTTGACGACACCATTTTATTGTTTGTGGAACATTTGTAGCGCTTTACTCGAGCTCTGTCCAAATAGAAAAGTACGTCGCGTTATTCGTTTCATCTAATATATTATTATCCACTTTTCTCTTTCATAGTCTTATCAAGCAAAGTAACAACACTTAGGTAAGTAAAAAACAACTGCCAGAATTCTAAAAGTTGATAAAGTTAAAACTAATGCAGTGGAGTACTCGACTAAACAGAATTAAGCTATGGGCATTACTATGCTGTAAAACATTAAAAATCGCTTTCAAACGTTAAATTAATCTTATCTACTGAAATTTTGTTTACTATTTATAATAACCAAAAAAGACATAGTTATGTAAAACTACTAAGAAACGACAATAATTACAAAGAAAACTAAAACAGATGGCGCTACCGGTGTCTTATATTTTTCGACTGCGTGTTTTTAACTTTCCTTTAATTTTCTCAAATTTTATTAAAATGAATATCATTTTATTGAAATTAAAAGTAATTAAAATTAATATTATTTCATTGAAATTAAAAGTAATTGAAATGAATATTATTTTATTGAAATTAAAAGTAATTAAAATGAATATTATTTTATTGAAATTAAAAGTAATTGAAATTAATATTATTTTTTGAAATTAAAAGTAATTGAATTTAATATTATTTTAATCTCTAAATGGAATGCTTATCGCGGCAGATTTTCATCTCATTGTAGCTGACGGTTTTTTCGACGTCACTCTGTTAACTTAACGTACAACAACGTGTGAGGGGAGCGCGCGCAGAGGGGTTTTCTTCTCCCGTCGCACGTGATAAAATCGAATCATACGTTAGCAACTGGCCACCTCGGTGGATTGGGTAGCCTGCTGTGGGGCGGCTGGCCTCCGTATGAGGGCACGGTGGTCCGTCCCGTTTCCCGGCCTTTTGGAGGACACCGGGAAAGCTCGGGTACAGCTGTGCTGGGTTATGTGCCCCCCCCCCTCCCAACCAAAATCCGGGCTACGCCACTGACCGGAATGCTCTTAAAGACGCTTCCCTGTTCTTGGAAAATAATTCATTTCACGTTAAAACTGCGAGGACACTCTCTGTGCGTACCATGTATCCTGCAATCACTTCGTCTTTCGATTGGGTCGGTGCTTCCAGTTCTTGGAAACCGCTTTTAACGGAGTTGTTGGTTTCATTTGATTTATTATTATTAAACCTTTAATTACCTTTAATTAGTTGGCCCGCTAATATCATTTTTGGTAAACCTTAAAAATAATTAAATTCTGATTATTTTTCTTTCTGATTCGTCTAATGAAAGTTGAAAAAATACAAACTCGTTGAAAAAAATATGAAATCCTTTTAAAACATAAAAAAAAAATCAATTTGTTCATATTTTTGCAACTTTCTGATTAACAAGAACAGATTAAATGTTTGAGGTATGATAATTTGTGATTTTTTTCTGAAATCTTTTGAAAATTATGCCAGAAATCTTGGATGCCTGCAGACATTTTTCTGAGGCGCGCAATCATCATACGCGTTGTCTAAGGGGGACTTCATACATTTATTAGTGCATTCGTAGCCCATGAAAGTAGTGTCGTGGGCCTCCTGCTTGCGGGCGCCCCTGCCTGAAAGCATCAATGACCTACTTCTGAAAAATTGATTCTTGTTTTCTGTTCCTTGATAATAGTCAACAGAGTTTAAATTTTAGTCGTATTAAAGGCTTTTGATTTTCAAAATTTAGATATTGAAATAATTAAAATAATCAGAGGTATGGGGATCCGATTAAGAAAAACTGAAAGAAAACTAAATAAATCAGATTGGATAAAATCAGTGGTGTAGTTGGGCCAGGGTGGGCAAAGGCACCGCCCGGGTGTTTGTTTCAAAGGCTTGGCCCCACCCCGCCTTGGTTTGTCTGTTTATCCAGGGCGCACCCAGGCTTTTTATTTCATCTTGCAAGGGCGCACTCTGCCTCTTTTTTTCCAACTTGCCAGGGCACGCCTTGCTTCTATTTCACAAAACATTGCCACTAGTTCGTATAGTTTTTTGTTTATTAAAAATATAAATTTTTAATACCTTTTATCCATTTACTTATGTATCTTCACGTTTCCTACTTTACTGCCAGCCTTCATATAAACACCGTCACTCTAGTGTGTATAAGCGTCCGGTTACCGTAATAGCTGTTTATGTCATATTTATAAAACACGATTATTGTTTTTGGTCAACTTACAAGGAGACGACCCGAGGTGTTACACACCGATTTTGTTAAAAATCTGGGGATTGGTAGACCTTCATGTAACTTGAAAAATCCTAAAGGGATTTTATTTAATGGGCAACAGTTTTGCCATGGCAACGAAAAATGTTTTTGACAACATAAAATGGAAATTTTCCCATTGAAAATCCCATGTTATTTTGGGGAAAAAAATATAAAATTAAAAAAATATTGATCAAAACCAGTAGTTTCGATCAAAATTCATAGGAATTGACGGAAATTTATAAGTTGTGTAAAATTGGATTAATGTATAGATAAATTGCGATTTTAGAAAAACAAAGTATTTATTTTGGTCAGTTTTATCAAACTTGACGAAAATTGGAAAATAATACATCTAAATTAGTCCAATTTTAAAGTTTTTTTAAAAATTATATAAACATAAACTAAATTCGACCAACTATCTCAAAATTGTTTGAAATATTTTTTTAATTGAAAAATGTTAATAACACTTAAAACAATTATCAAAATCAATAGTTTCGATCCAAAACGATCAAAATTGATAGGAATTTATGGAAATTTATTTAGATAAATTGCTTTTTTTTATTATTTTCCAAAATTGGAAAATAATACATCAAAATTAGCAAAGTCTTTGAATTTTGAAAAATAAAGTATAAAATAAAAAAAATCAGTAGTTTCTATCAAAAACCGCATTAATTTCCAATCTATACCAGTATCTATATAGTATTACTAGCTGGGAACAAAACCCTACCCCCCCCCCTCCAGTCTCCATTCTCCAAGTGCCGCCTCTGCACTTAGGAATAAGTATAGATAGTACTTATATAAATATGTTTGTGTAAATATAACGTACTTAAAAAGGTAAAATATGAGAAAACAAATGATTAGAAAACCGAGAAACGTTTAATAACAACGAATAAACAATTTTGTATTACACTGTTTCTTAAAATAATCAATAATAATAATAATTTTAAAAGTTTGCTAATTTTGATCTATTATTTTCCAAATTTGGAAAATAATTTTAAAAAAAGCAATTTATCTATATAAATAAATTTCCATATATTCCTATCAATTTTGATCGTTTTTGATCGAAACTATTGATTTTGATAAATTTTTTTCCGTGTTATTAACATTTTTCAATTTAAAAAAAAATATTTCAAACAATTTTGATATAGTTGGTCGAATTTAGTTTATTTTTATATAATTTTTACAAAACTTTAAAATTGGGCTAATTTAGATCTATTATTTTCCAATTTTGGTCAAGTTGTTTTTCTAAAATCGCAATTTATCTATGCATTAATCCAATTTTACACAACTTATAAATTTCCGTCAATTCCTATTAATTTGGATCGAAACTACTGTTTTTGATCAATATTTTTTAAATTTTATATATTTTTTTCAATTTTGAAAACCATTATTTTAATCAATTTTGAAAAAATTATTTTAATCAATTTAGAAAAAAAATATTATAATCAATTTTGAAAAAAAATTATTTTAATCAATTTTGAAAAAAAATTATTTTAATCAATTTTGAAATATTTTTTTCAATGTTTGTATTTTTTTATTTTTTTCTTACATTTTTTCCAATTTTAGTCATATCGGTTCATTTTCACCCATTTGGTTCAAATTGATCAAAATGTTATCATTCGTTGCCATGGCAAATCCGTTGCCCATTGAATAAAATCCCTTTAGAATTTTTCAAGTTACATGAAGACATACCAATTTTCCGAACAAAAATCACGCTTTTGCGTCAAAACCAATTCCGGAAAAATTACTATCCCGTCGCTCAGTGCGTTGAGAAATTCCAATGTTAAAAAACTACCGCTTCTCTCGGCGCGATCTCACTCAGCCCGCCGTCAGCCCTTTTTAGTGAACGAATTATGCCGCCGCTGGAGGACGTGGCGCTTCAAATTGAGCAGGCTAGCGTGTCGATCAGCCGATTTCGCTCAACGCACCGTGAACGATCAGTGACTTTGAGAACTTCACGGCGCTCGGCCTGAGCTGGTTCTGTTTAAGAGAGATAAAATAGCATCGCCAGTATTGAGCACTAGCTTACTTGATCGCTCAAATTAAAAAGGTCTGAGCGTTCATTTCAGAATTATCTCACAATTTTTGCCCACCTCTGTACAAAGCAAGCTCTTTAAAATTAAAATGTAAAGCAATTCTGAAAACAACATTGGAAGTCAAAGAACCGAAGTTATGTCTCTCAACTCGACGACGCGACTAAAGCTCGAATGCCGCCTGAAAACACTGTCAAAAGAACCCTTAGAAATCAGAGAACTTCGAACCACCCGATTAATTCCAGTTCCGTTAAAGACTTAAAGATACAAGAGATTATTGTAAAGTGAGAATGTTCCAAATGCAGAAGAACGAATCATTATCTTTGCCACGGATGATGGTTTGTGGAATCTTGCAAAAGCGACCGCGTGGTTTATGGACGGAAACGTTTCTTTAGCGCCGAAACTTAATTAACGAAATTTTACAAATAAATGATATCTGGATTTGTTTACCGTAGGTTTTTTTTCTTTTGGATTATTTTTTTTCTGTTTTATGCCTGGATTATTTTTCCGTGGATCATTTTATCTAGATTCAGCTTCGCATCCTCGAATAAAGGGTGTGTGAATTTATTATGCACTTTGCCCGTAGGAAAGTACCATGACAATTTCAGATCATTACCTAGGTACGGCCAACTTCAATCACTATAAACATGGAAGTTGGACGTACATTTATAGTGACTGGTACAGCCAACTTTGAACACGCGCGAAATCGAAGTTTGCCTTACCAAGTATGGCTGGCACAAGGTTGGTAAAAATACTGTGTATTATAAGGTTAGCGTATAACGCGGGGTCGGGAATAGAGATATCTGCTGAGAAAAAAACGGGAGGAAACACGGTTTTTTCCCGGTGTGTGACGTGGCTGGATTCCAGCGAACGATCTACAACGAAAATAAACAGGCGTCGCGTAACTCAGAAACTCCGCGGTGGGAAGACAGCCGAGAGGGAGAGCTGACTGTAAACATTCCTCTTCGGCCGACAGCCCGCGTCCGCCTTTTTATAAAATTCCTTTGTGGATTAAAATTAAGGTAAGCATTAATCGTTTACCCATAAATTAGATCCATTATATTATTACATTTTTACTAGTGTTAAATGGTATAGTTATATAATAATAGTATTTTTGACTATTTAAACCATGAATTTTATAGCCGAGGCTTAACTTTTAATATTTTAAAGGCGGCTATTTTGAATTTTGTTAATAAAGGCAGAGAGTGTAAAGATTATGAGAGGCGTCTCTCTTTCAAAAAAGCGTACTAACTTTTTTTTCCCAATAATGTCCACTACTACCGTAAGAGCGATGGCGCCACCAGTGGCGCCGTTCTCACAGCGCGTGCGTTTCGATGTTAGGTTTAAAAGAGACGCAAAAACTTTCCAGATTTTTAATGCTAGTTTTACAAGGTTTTTAAATAATTTAGTATGTCTGGGGTATATTGTTCCGTTTTAAATTGTAAAATATCGAAAACAAGAAATCCTTGTTTATATTTTTTTAAGTTTCCAAAGGAAAAAGACTGGTAAATTCGCATTTTCATTAGATAGGCTTATTGGCATATTAACTTAATATAAATTTTAGTTCTATTTTGTGGCTGAAAAATGTAAATAATGATGGGCTTACAAATAAAACTACGGAATATTTACACGTTAACCATAGAATTTGCGCGAATCATTTCATTGATGCCAGTTTCATGAATATTAGAACTAAAAATAGGCTCACACCATCCGCTGTGCCAACAATTTTCAGTTTTAAAGACTCTACACCATTGGAAATTTCAGAAAATGGTAATTTCAATTCAAGCCTTGCTACTCCTCTGGGAAGATCTAAAGGATAATTTTGGTTTTAAGTTTTTATTAACGGACAGGATTAGCCAAGCTTTTGTAGATAATTTTCTTGGATCTATAAGACAGAAAGGAGGCAACTGTGATCATCCGAATCCACATCAATTTCGAGCTGCATACTGGGCTACCTCTGTGAATAATCTCTTGAAACCACCGGATTCTAATTGCATTGATGATTTTAAACATTGACACTTTTAAAACTGCAGCTCCAGAACCGGATGAAGATTTCTCCAATTTTGAAAATCTTGTAGTCTCGCAAAGCCAGGGGCAATGTTCCGATGAAGACTTAGAATTTTGTAATTCTATTGAAAGACCAAACCTGCTAAAACAAAATGTTCTTAGTTACATTTCAGGATATCTAATTCACCGCTGCTACTCAAACCTTCAATGCTCTTCTTGCATAAGTCAACTCAAAAAAGACAATCCAATTGTTGACACAACAAATCTGCTCTTTCAAAACAGCAAAGAATTCTTCTATCAGCTGCTCAGCAGCCTCATCGTACCAACTGATAGTTTCTTCAAATTTGTAATGGAGACAAATGAAGTATTTGACACCAGTTTTAAGCTTTTATCGCACATGACAAATATTAAAGGACGTTTGGAGAGATTCATCATTCAAAGAATTGACAAGAAATATTTTAAAGCTAATGAAGATTCTCCATGTGCAACTGCATACCAAAACATGATATCTTTTTTCATAGAATTCCGCATACATAGTTCCCTTAAAAAACAAGATATCAACCAGGAATACATGAAAACCCAGAAAAGATAGATAGGAAACTGTTAAAAATACAACATTAATCTCATTTTACCAACTTCAATGTTTCCTCGTATTATTTTAATTATACCGCTCTGTTCTCGTTAAGCCTCGGCCATTTCATAAAATTTCCAATGAATTTCCTTGGTTAATCAAACAAATTAATTCTTTTAGTATCAAAATATTATAAATAGTCCGCTTTCTTGTACTTACGTTTCTTTATTTTTCATGGAATTGAATTTTATTAATTTTAAATTAAAATTAGCATAATTCAACTATGTTTAACCATAGAAATCTCATAGGTAACTAGAATGCTGCCGTGTAACTGGCAAATGGCCCAAACGCCGTGGCAGACGACGCCAGATCTCAGCCAATCAGAGCTCAAAGAGCGGTTCTGCCAAGAATTTAATGTCGCCGGAGAGAATGACGTCACCTATCTCCCGCTATAGTAACGGAACCAAGGAGGATAATAATCCTCCTTGGCGGAACCACTCTACGGCCTCTCATTGGCTGAAGGTTCAAGGCGAACTGGCGTCAAGCTCGGCCCTAGGCGGCAGCATTCTAGTTACCTATGAGATTTCTATGTGTTTAACAGTCATGACTGATGAAAAATACTTTCCGGATGTTTACAAAATTAAAAAAATTCCAGTAGCGACATCGTGTGGCGGATAGTATCGTAACCTCTCCTATGGGCGCGCGCTCTCAAAATCTTGTACGAAATTTTAACGTTACGGGAATAGGAAGAGACGCCTCTCATAATCTTTACACTCTCTGATAAAGGCTTATCAAGTTGTCATGAACTCAACATAATACAGTAATGCACGGATTAAAATGCTCGGTTCTCGGGTGCAATAATTCCTTAATTGTCACCCGAAAGAAGAATTTGTCATACCATCTATTCCCATCTCAAATAACTATAAGGCAAAAATGGATAACCGCTTGCGGACGTTCCCAAGACAAAATAAATGTGAAATATGCAAGGATTTGCTCAGAACATTTCTATGAAGAAGATTATCCAAGAGATCTGAGAGTAGAATTGATGAACCCAATACAAAGAGGCTCTGAATACCCACTGCCATTCCTTCAAAAAAGAACAAGGAATGAAATATAGTATAAAGAAAGTGATAAAGTATTAGTAGCGTGTTATTTAAAGTTTAAATATGTACAAATTTAAAATTTACTAAAGTAACAGGAATGTATAGATTTCTGTTAATGTTAAAATTTTAAATTTAAGGTGTTATATTATAAAATTGGTCATTAAAGTTCTAGTTGATTGTTAATGTAAATTTTGAATCTGTATAATTAATATACTTTAAAATACTTAAAAGTAAAAATCTATAATTTTATATAATAAAGGTATCACATTACGTTATATAGTTACTGAATGTATAAAATATTAAAAGCGTTAATATATTGAAAGGTGTCACTTAACTAGTATTAATAATTTAATTGAAAGGTGTTTTATCATTTTACATGCCTGTGTGATAAATATTTCTGTACTTCAGAACTATTTTTGGATTTAGTCTATATTAAAGTGTTTTTATGAAAATATAAACTTTGGATTATTTAGATGTAAATAAATAAGAGTTCCTATGGCACGCTGTTCAGGACAAAACTCAATAAAAAATAGAGATTTTTTTGTAAATATGGGGGTATTTTTTTAAATATAAAGCTGTTTTTAAAATATAAAGTCGTTTTTAAAATATAAAGCACTTTCAAAATATAAAGGTGTTTTTAAAATATATGGTCTCTGGTTTTGTCCTTTTTCCATTGGTATGCTTACGAGAAATGATTTAGGGTGTACTCCATTTTTCCTGCATTGTAGGAGAAAGTTTTGGTTTATTTGCTGTCTCCTAATACATAGTTGCAGGAAATAAACATAAAAAACTATCCTTGTAGGCTGTAAGCAGTGGCGTAGTCAGAAATTCGTCAAAGGGGGTCGAGGAGGGGTGACAATTTAGTACAGTCAAACGTAGGCCTAATGGGGGCGGTGACACGGAAATCCCCCTTGTCTACGCCACTGCCTGTGAGGTATGTGTTACTATAGTGCGTTTGTACCTTCCAGTGTTACTATAGTGCGTTTGTACCTTCCAGTGTTACTATAGTGCGTTTGTACCTTCCAGTGTTACTATAGTGCGTTTGTACCTTCCAGTGTTACTATAGTGCGTTTGTACCTTCCAGTGTTACTATAGTGCGTTTGTACCTTCCAGTGTTACTATAGTGCGTTTGTACCTTCCAGGTAGGTAGTACATTTCTTAAACTGGCCTCGAATGTCTTAGACGAATTCGCCTTATATTTTGAAAAGTAATTTATATTTCCAAAACGCCTTTATATTTTAAAAACACCTTTATATTTACAAAAAATATATAAATATTTTTGGTTGAATTTAGTCCTGAACGGTGTGCCATAAGTTCCCTTATAGTCCTAAATTCTTATAAAAACGATTGAAGTTTTTAAAATGACAGACATAGTTTATACATGGTTTTGAGATTGTAAGCCGCCTCATTATTGTGTCTAGATCGTAGGCGCTTCGAAGAAGGGATCCAACTACGTCACACGCGACTGCGACTAGAGTAGCTCTAGATTTTCTGACGGGGAGACAAACCGAAACGAGGAATAATCACCCCTTGGACGGCGGTATTCTTATTTTTTAAAACTTGTTTCGTGAAATACTGAAATCCCACGTTCTGATTGGACCTCTAGATTAATATTCCCAACTCAATTTCTGTAACTATTCAGAATGGGGTTTTCGCTCGGGTTTTCGGATTCATATTTTTTGAAAGGTAAATACAGCATTTCTTTGTTATTTTACGAGATGATAGATTATCTTTTACATAATTGTTGTATCGTATCTTTATTATTAAAAACAATAGTTTACTGTATTTAGGGCTAGTTAGGAAGGCTTAGGCTTAGCATTTGCTATTTGATTCTGTCACTCTTGTAAGCTTGTGTTATGTAATTATATGTTACCTAGCTAGCTCATATCCAAAAGTTCAATTTTTCTTCACTGTTTGTTTGGGAATTTTACTTGGGTCGCAGCAGTAGACTGGTTCTACGTTTTGGGGCTGGGCAGTAGCAGAGCTTTTCTCTATTCGCGAGCGTATGTAAAACTGATGTTTTATATATATATATATATATATATATATATATATATATATATATATATATATATATATATAGCCATCATATCTTGTAACTGGCAAATATAATGATAACTAAATCCTTTCATTGTGCAGCTGAATCTGATGCCATCAATGATGTAGTTTAGTAACGTCTAACGCAAAAGTAATATTTATTTCGATCATCGCAAGTCCTCTCTCATCGAGGAACTGACAAGGTCAATTGTTGAGAAAGGACGCTACTATTACGGCGATATCATAAATTCGTTGTCGGGTCTTGGACTCGATCTTTTAAGCACCGCGATGACGGATTGTAATGACGGTGAATGGAATAATGTGTTAATTAACAAAGATAGCCATGATTTGAGAATTTCAATGACGATAGAAAACTTTCTTGATCAAGTATGCGAACCTGGGAAAAACCTGCCGTGTCCGATGATGCAGTGCTCGAAACAATGCGGCACCAAATGGATTCTACAAGTCAAGCCTTTTGGTAAATCAGAATCGAATAAAAATAATATTGCATTGTACGTGACAGTTGTCGAGAAAGCGGTAAACAACAAAATAGTCATAGCTACGATGAATTTGTCAATAGTTGCAGAAAGTGCCAAAATAAAAACTTTGACACTCCATATTCCTCAAGATAAACTGACCCCGGGGGCCGGGTATGGTTTTTCCTGTTTCATCAAGAGAAGCACCATTGAGAAAAATAAAGAGATTTACTTGCCAAATGGCCACTTGACCATACAGTGCGTGGGTCAAGCCTTCTATAACAAACCAACCGTGACCCTAAGAATAGGGTCGATCCATAAACCAGAGGACATGACTGGGATAAACCTTTTGCGGTCTTTATATCAGGAAGGACATTGCTCTGACATCGTACTCAAGTCATCAGGTCAGGAGTTCAAATGCCACAAAGCTATACTAGCAGCGAGTTGCAGTTATTTCAAGGGCATGTTCGAAAGCGACATGGCCGAAAATCGAGAGAACGTCCTGGATTTGTCCAAAGAAATGAACGCGGAGGAACTGCGAGTGTTTCTGGAATATATATACTTAGGGAATTCGGATTTCTCGCTGAGCCTGGATTCAACTGGCAACATGTATAGAATCGCTGGCATGTACCGCATGGACCAGCTGCAAGAAGTGTGCGAAGATCTGCTCATCGACAAAATGGCATGGGCCAACCCAACGAACCTATGTTCATTCGCGGTCCATCATGGCGCAAAAAAGCTCAAGAAAGCAGCCGCAGCCCTTATTGTTATCACGACATAGGTTTTTCTTTTACGACTGAACAATTTTGATAACTTAGTCCTATTTTTGCGATTAACTTATTGCTGAAGTAGTTGATAATGCTAAATTTAAAATTGGTTTAAAGCAGTACATTTTTTATGTTTTGTATTTCAAAATACTGAAGTTGGTATCGTTCATTAAATGTTTCCCCCTAATGAAGATTCATATTATTTTGTTACTCTGCAAACGAACTTGGTGATGGTTTTGAATTTTAGGGAATGACTTACAAGAATTCCCCCGCTGAACATACCCATTCCCCTTCGTCATGTCATCCCCCAAAGAAGGAGCGGAAAAAGCGAGAATATTTTACAGCACATAGTTTAGCTATTGGGAACAAGTTGTTTGGGTTCATTTGTGGGAGATTGTTTAGAGTTACATTCTGAAATTGGTGGGAAGATATCAGGGATTAATAATAATTTAACTTAACTTTAAACGAGATAAGCTGGTGGTTGTCCATCTTGCCAGATCCGTTGCAAGATGACCGCTTTCGTCTACCTTACAAGAGCCTCTACAAAAGCACTAATAAAATCGATTACAGTGAGGGTTTTCCTGGTGGTGTGTTACCCCTTTATTTCAAAATGAGTTGAAATGCGCTGAGAAGTCTATCCTAAACAACAGCGCTGATGCCTTCCGTGCTGGTAGCCATTCTTCCAACAAAGAGAGATATGATACTAGTTTGTCTGCGGTAGCTGAAGTTAGTGATTCGTCTACTTAGAAACCGAATGTGTTTTGAAGTCAGCTGATCTTAAATTGTACCTGATTCGTTATCCCAAGTATCTGATCATAACTGATATGTTATAATTCTTCTGACCAGATTCAGTTATCTGAATAGATATCCGACTAATTAAACGTTAGTGAAAAACAAATTAATATTAACCAATCAAAATTTCGAAATGAAATATCGGAGGATTTGTTCAATCGGTAACTGTGAAGCATAGCTGAAATCGGTCTGTTGGTTTACAATAGATTCATAAAAAATTCGGGGTAAACTGATATTATCTAAGCGTAAATATAATTATGTTGAGACGTGTTTATCTTTGTATAGGATTGCTTATTAAGGAACTGCAACATAGTCTAAAGTTAAAAAAAAGAAAGTTTAATTGAGCGTAGCTCTCACTGTGGAAACTGGCAGAAAAAGTGGCTGTCCGGTCCTAGAGAAGCTATTGGATGAAACGAAAAGGGGCGTTTCGGAAAACGACTCGAGAGGGAAAAACGGGTGATTGTTCCGCGCTTTAAAAAAAATTGGTATTCTCTCACTGCGATGAATTGGGGGGAAAAAAGTGGGGTTTCGGAAAACGAGTCGAAAGGGAAAGAGTGGTTAATCGGTCGTGTTGGGGGGAAAAACGACTCCAGAAGAGCCGGCGCCAGAAAATTGCTGTCTGACGGAGCCACGAGAGGGGAAACAAGTGGGCCCGGCAGTCCCAAATAATAGTTTTACACGAGCCAAGCTTTACGAACACACGAATAGTAGTATAACCGGTAACGGAAACATGAACAAATAAAATAAACGGTCGAGAAAAACCGCTCGAAATATTTTTGTGGGTAATATGGGAACCGCTCGAAATATGTTTGTGGGAAATATAGGGGTGACAATTTCAAAAATTACCCAGAGTGGTTGGGCTAAAGGGTTAAAAAACCAACAGAAGCGATTTCACCACGTTTAGAGATGCACTTACGAAAACCCATGCCGCCCCCTCCCCTCCCTTCACACCTAGGGGCTCAGGGAAGGTAATAGCATAGTTCCCAAATTCCACAGAATGGCTGGGCTCCGAAGAGTCGCCAACAATAGATAGGAGCGCTCGGTGGGAGAGTCGCCATATCTTACCCTCCCCCACCCGAATGGAAGCGAGAGGCAAGCGCTGTTGCGGAAACCGTGTGCGAACGAAAACGCCAAAACGCCAGAGACGGAAACGCCAGAAGATCGCCGAATCCCGATTGCCCGACTTGCTTGGTTATTGGTTGTCGAACGCGCGTTAATTTTAGGGACGAAAATCTGGTATAACTATAGGAGAATATGGCTAGCTTTCTACGGCCTTTCCCTCTCTGGTTTAAAACGCGAGCGTAGGAGGATTCTACCGTGGCGTAAGAGAACGACGTTATTGCGGACGGTAATAATCCTACTGTGGCGTACTGGCGTTAGAAAACGGCGTGTTTGCGAACGGCGGCGGCGGGGACCGTAGCGGCTACGGGAGTTTTACTCTATCCTATACTAGGCTCGTGTAAAACTAAAAAGACTCAACAGCTGACAATGACCGAAAAACACAAAACGTTTAAATGAGTTTTGAAATTTATATTTTTATTGACCGAAAAACATAAAACGTTTAAATGAATTTTAAATTTATATTTTTATTGACCGAAAAAAACAAAACGTTTAAATGAGTTTTGAAATTTATATTTTTATTTAAAAAAACAACACGTTTAAAAATTTATTTTGAAATTTTACGTAAAAGAACATTTAAACAATGGGCCACGTCGACGTCGACCTCAGATTCCACACCGGTAAGTCGTTCCCCGCATCTTATAACTGTTTCTCCACTCATTAATGCAAACGAATTGAAATAAAGAGTAATCTTTAAAAACTAAATTATTTATCTCGCTTTCCTTTCTCTACTTGAGTTTAATTAATCTAAGCCTAATTAACCACCGGATTTGCATCTCGCTCCGCTCAAGTATTTGTTGAAAATTCCGTTTTCGGTTTTTGCAACGTCCTAGTAGTGATAACATAAAAGGAACTTGGGCCGCTTGCGACCATTCGTGAACGTCGAAAAAAAGCAACGACGGTCAAAAAAAATTGAGGGGGGGGGGGGGCGTAAGCTATAACCCCTTGACCGTACGAAAGACGAAGGAGAAGAGAGAAAATCTTCACAATAATAAAGTAGTTTCGCTGTCGAAATCTATGACGTTATTCGCGCTACCAATTATCTGATATCTGATTTACCATAATTATTTACTCAGGTCAGGTCAAGCTACAGTAACTGTTGTATGAAAACCAGATGGAAGCACAAGTGTAGTATCCGTTTCTGCTGATAGACGGGGTTAGTTACGAAATAAACCAAATAAATCTATAGATCGATTTAATATTTTTAAGGGGCAAAGACGACTTTAAAGGGGTAATATTCATCCTCGAGGAAACGTGGTGATGGCGTTATTTGTTAGTAGATGGCGCTCTGATAGCAGCATGACGCCATAATTTTGATTTTCAACGATTGGTTGAAAGTTTTAAGTTTTTAGTGGAGAACGGTTTTGTCGAGATTTAAAATACAAAATTATCTTCCCTGATTGGATAGTTTAAAATCGTATTATAGTGCCATCTATGGCGGAGAGTGTTAACTTCTGTTAAAATTAATTGTTAATTTTAATTACAAAAATTATATATTTTTCATAAGAATTTAAAGTACTATAATTTCATAATTAATTAAAACCTTTAAAAAAAGTTTATTTTTCATAAACTTTATAGTGTCGCCATCTACCTCAAACATTATTAAATAGTAAGGTACCTCGGCTGGATTTCGCTCCTTTTTGCATATTTCCCTGTAGGCAATATGTGAATGCGTCTATGGGAGTATCAAACCGCACGTGTTAATTCAGATAACCTGGAAATCACGCCAAATGTTTTTTTTTTTCATTTCGGACCATGGGCGACCGCAGTCATTTATATTATCAATAAAATTCGTTAAAAAATAGGTAAATGTGATAAATTTTATGAAATTCGATAAACCACAAAAAATTGGGTAGACGCAAAAACCTTCGTTAAAAATTGGGTAAATGTGATGAAATTTCGATAAAATTGGATAAAACTGATACAGATCGTAAATAATTGGGTAAATGTGAAAAAAATTGACGAAAAAAGGGAAATCGTTAATATTGAATGAATTTTAGTAAAAGAGACAAAAGCTTCATGTATTGAGTAAAAATGACCATTTGGCCACAGATGGCCGTGACTCACATTATTTTGGCGCAAATTTTAAATTTATAAATTGGCATATTATAGCCCCGTATTTACATTCTTAAGTTAACAAAACGGTACATTCTAGAACTTCTTTAATTATCGTCCAAATATCGGAAATATATTTAAAATATCGCAAAAAGCGTACTTTATAGTACGCGATTAAAATTATAGTTCGGAGAAAATCGAAAGGTTCATCGAACTGTACGATAATAATAACACAATTGGCAACGCTAAACGAAAGTGGAATTTCGCTCAAAGAATATGGCGCCCCAGGAATGGAAGGATTGATATTATTGGCCGCGTGTTTTGGTTGCGTTAGAAACTTCCGGCAAAGCAAATCAGAGTAACCGGAAACGGTTATCGCAACCCGGTCTCTCTTTAAAAATGAGAGGCGCAAAGGTTCCACTAGACGGAGCTACACCTTCCATTCATGGGGCTTTATATTCTTTGTTTCGCTCGACCAAAAAGGGGCTACAGAGAGCGATGCGATATGTCTTTGCAAGGAACTTTGGTCATTCCGAGCGGATTGCCGTCATTATAAAAGAGGGCGAGAAAGGCCAACTCAGCAAAGGAATTGCAAGCTTGGAAACATTTTTTAATATCTTATTACCCCCGACATCAATATAATTCTAAACTTCAACCCAAAATGAAATCGCGTCGGTCGTTTTTTCCTAGGGTTGTTAATTTTCCGGAAAAATAAAATGCGGAAAAATTTCCAGAAAATTTTCCGCAAATCGGAAAAATAAAAAAATTTAAACATAAATTACTTTTCAAGGGTTTTTAATGTTTTAAACTTTTTATCGATTTAAAATGACTAATATCAGTAAACATACTACAAAACATTAATAGTGTTACATTTCAACCAGTTTAAACTAGTCTATAGGTTTAGTTTTAATTTTAGATTAGAAAAAATGAGGTGAAAATGCCGCTTTATTTAAATTTGCAAACAATATATTAGACAAATCATGGAATGAAAACGTTTTTAATATTTTTCGGAAAAATACGGAAAAGTTTCTGGAAAAAAGACCTCGGTAATTTTCCGGAAAATTTTCCGAGCGGGAAATTTTCCGACTTACAACACTATTTTTTCCCAATGAACGAAATTGAATTAATTCCACTGAACCTGATTGTCCATTTCATCTGAGCGCTTGCTGTTGACGGATTGAATATTGTAAGAGTTTCCATTATTGCCAAGTTTTCAGGTAGACGTTCCTTTAGTTGTTGACATAAGCTTATTAGAAACAATTTACATCTTATTTTTATATCGTGTACTATGGAGTTACTAATATTATTAGCATTTTGGTTAAAATCATACCCCAAGTACACTCTGTTTAAAAAGTCTTCGACAGGTGAAATTTTTGCCCTCTTTTTAATTCTGCTAGAAAACTAATAGATAGATCGATGAAACCAATTGCAACTATTATTTATTTTCCAATATCTTTCGTTATTAATCGGTTTCGTCCACCCAAAATTAATAGTTTGGCGGGAACCGTCAAAACTAAATTTTGACAACTTTTTTAATATTGGTTTTACGGCACTGACTCTCGCGGTTTAGAATTAACAGTGGTCGGTTCATATTTAGAAAGTGGAAAAATTATCCCTCTACAACCAACGGTTGAGAAGTTATCACGTTTACAAACATTCGTCGAAACTAGGAAACACCTAAAATGCATCAAGTGATTATTAATAACGCAACTTCGACAGCGATCCAACAACATTGAAAATATATTTAATTAAAGGCTGGTTTATAAAACCAAATTCCTAGGACAACTTGGCAAGTGGTTTTAAGAATATCCTTTTATATACGCCAAAGCTTTTGAAAAGCTATTTGCGTTATAAATTGGTTATTATAATTGTTACCACAATTTTAAACCAGCCTTTAAGTAAATATATGTTGTTGGATCGCTATCGAAGTTGCGTTATTAATAATCGCTTGATGCATTTTAGGTGTTTCCTAGTTTTGACGAAAGTTTGTAAACGCGATAACTTCTCAACCGTTGGTTGTAGAGGGATACTTTTCCTACTTTTTAAAGATGAACCGACCACTGTGGATTCAAAAACGCGAGAGTCAGTGCCGTAGAACCAATATTAAAAAAGTTGTCAAAATTTAGTTTTGACGGTTCCCGCCAAACTATTAATTTTTGGCGGACGAAACCGATAAATAACGAAAGCTATTGGAAAATAAATAATAGTTGCAATTGGTTTCATCGATCTATCTATTATAGTTTTCTAGCAGAATTAAAAAGAGGGCAAAAATTTCACCTGTCGAAGACTTTCTAAACAGAGTGTACATGGCTGAATGAGGTAAAACGTGAGGATGGAAATCAAATTCAATAAGTAATCTTGTACGGGCTACTGAACTAAGTTTTTCTGCATCGGGCTATTATCAGATTTAACAGCCTGGAACGATATTAGATCTTCAAACAATTTGAAAGGGTCGACCTGATCACTTTGATAAATGATGTTAACGCGCTGAATGTCTTCTAAAATCATTTAAAAAAATTTAAATAAAGTGGGTTGGTTTTATCACTCATAAGTTTGTAAATTTCTTGAGAGGTAAAACATCGCTCATCATTTTGAGCCATTTGAAAATGGAGTTTTAGAGCAACCCATTGGTCTAATATTATACATATAGCATTATAACGCGAGAACCATCTAGTAGTTGCTAGTCTTACCAATTTTTTGGGAATTTTATTTTCAAAGGTTTTATAGAGTTCAATATATTTAATTTGCCGTTTTGTGCTATAGCTAAACCAATCATAACACTCTCGAATAATAAACTATAAATACCTAGGTAAAGTTGCGCAAGCTTTTCCGGCCGCTAGATGTAATGAATGGCCAATACATCGAACAGTTACCAAATGAGGAACTTCTTTTTTGAAATGAGTACTTACAAGTTATTTTTTTCCAAATTTAGCTAGATTTAGCCCATCTAAGGAATTTTTTACGCTCTCAAAAATGCTTTAAGTTCTATGATCCTGTAAAACGTTGTTGATACTTGATTACTTGTTTTGCTAAAATAGCGAATCATAAGGCACAATGCCTCGCTAGTTGAAACATCCGTGCTCTCATCTATTATTAGAGAGTAGAAACTATCCCCAACACCAGCTACTACCTCGTTTAGAAGCGACAGTGCAATGCCATTCCTTATAATGGCCGAACAGTTCGTTCTATGTAGTTTAATCGAGGGGCTGATCACTCCGCGTAATCGGAGTTCAGAGCCGTACCTTTGACTGTACTAATGGGATTACGTGTAATCTTTGAAGTCCCTGCCTTTGGCAGTGCTAATCTAAGCGTAATCCGGCGTAATCGATGTACAGACGTTCTAAGAGTAGTTAGCCCCTCGAGTTTAATGTTTTTAAATATCTTCGAGCTTCAGTCTAGTTTTGGTAAAAGCTCACCTAAATGGTCAACGGTCCGAATCGACGAATGCTCACCAATAAATGCAGATTCCTTTAATTCGGCGATTTTATTTTCTGTTGTTTCGAAGTCTTGAAAGGTAAACATTTTAGAACTGTGATCGGTAAGGTTTCTTAAATGAGCTTTCATAGTGCAATTGTAAACGTTACATTTGGCCAAATTAGCTTCCCCAGGAATTGCATGAATCCAATCTGAAACGCGTATTTAAGTTTAATAAGTTATAGAATAGATGTAATGAAATAGATTATTGTTATTGTTATTAGCGAACATTTCCATATTTTTCAAATCGGTCTCCATTTCCCAGGTTTGACGATAATTCTGCTCTACTTTTTCTTCTCTTTAGGCATGTTTATAGTTTAAGTTTGGTAATATTCTAAATATTCAAAATCGTGCGCGCACTACAAGTTAAGTGCACCGCGTTGAAAATAATTTTAATAAATGATTTTATCTAGTATAATTTTAATTACTGATTAATCCAGTAATCATAATAAAATTAAATAAATTTCAAAATACGATGGAAATATCGTTCCGATTAGATAACGGGTTTGTGTGCGCATAAATAGTGCTCAGAATTGTTTATTCATTATACAGAAATTTTCCGATTTATTTAAAAAAACGTAGGTAAAAAGAATATAATTTTAACTTATTTAATTATGTTTTTACGCAACCAAGCATTTATTTGAATAAAAGTGGCATTTATTTAAATAATAGGCTTATTCACTTTCGATTATTTAAATATTTTACATTTTTTATTCAACTATTGGTTATTTAAATAAATATTATTTAAATATCGCCGAGCTTATTTTATTCATGGATAAAAATTAATCGCAATCCGAGCACTATGCATAAATAGTTTTATCTGGTCTACAGAGTTTGATATAAAAGGACGGGTTACACAGTTATTTTACTCGTCAATAGAAGAGTCGGTTTGCGGCCAATTTCGCGCGTCGAAAACTTGTTGGCTGTACATAAAACCTAGTAATTTCAAGGTCATTTCGTTCGAGTTTAAAAATGGCTCCCACTAGAAAGGTGTCGAGTTTTCGAATAGCAAAAACAGAAGATTAATGAGCCGCACGAAGACCATTTTTATTCACAATGGTTAGTTTTTTGTTTTACTTTTGTAGAATCTTGTTTAGCCAACAAGTAACAATAGATGTATCTGCAAACGATAAATCCACATTTTGAAACTAAAAGTATAGAAAAGTATTTTAGAATGTAATGCTTAATTACATTTTAATTAGTACTTCCCATCTAAAGAAAATGTGGGTTTTGTCAAAATGGAAAACCCCTGCTTTTGGTACATGCTAACCTGCACACTTATTTATTACTTCTGGCCATACATGGATTGTGCAGACGACATATTGTTACTTCATCACACTTATTTTGGATAGTTGGATTATATCATGATTATATGTAATAAAAATTTTAATGTAATCCCCCTTCCCCCCATGCACTTATTTATTATTTCGTCTGCAGTGGCGGCGGAAGCTAATTTTTAGGGGGGGGGGGTACAAACAAGCAAAGGCGTCCAACTTGGTAACGTGGGGGGAGGACAAAAGACAGTTACGTAGATGGGCCTTCTGTAGAAATTGGTAGTATTACTGTACTGCAATTTGGGGCGGAATCCTGCGAGTGGGGGAACAGAGTTGCCAGATTAATTTTAAGGACCCCGCACACTCAAAAACACAAAAAATTGGGAAACTAGCCCAAAATCTCGCCGAAACAAAAATTGTTCTCTCTTCGATACTATACAGCCCAATTCCAGTAAGGAAATTGATGTTACGTGATGATTAAAGCAATGAACAACGAAGGCCCTTTAGCCTTTGGTAGTGGCATCAAGGATAATTCGAAAAAATAAAGAAACTTATAGTGCAGTAAGAATATAGCAGTAAGAATATTTATCGTCGTACATAATAGCGTATTATGAAACACGAATTTCACATAATTTTAAAAGGTCACTTATTCCGAGGTTGCAATAATGAAAGCGTCAGTTTTCTTGAGAATTTTCACGCTAAACTGGACCGCGAATAAAAATAGCTCTGTTGCATTCTCTAATCCAACTTCGTCGATGAGCAAGTCTTCGCATTTGTCTTGTAGCTGGTCTTGTGTTACATGCCGGCAATTCGAAACATGTAGCGAGTCGATTCCAGGCTCTGTGCGAAATCTGAAAGGAAAGATTCGATTAACATTCACGGGTTTATAATATTCGTCATTAACCGACCCAAAAAACCCTTGCCTAAAGTCGAATTTTGGATTCCACAAACACACAAAAATAATCGATAACAAATTATTTGCTTACTTATACAACTGCGCATTTTGACGCTTGGAAAGATTTTTATTTACAATTTAGGTGCTAGTTTGTATATGATAATATTTTGCTTCGCGTATAATGTTTATTTTCCTAAAAAATTTATATGTTTGTTTAATCTCCAAGGATAAAGTTCACATTATTAACGTTAATGCATTGTTGAATTAATAATGTATTCTAACACAGTGTAAGTACCCTTTGTACAAAGCTACCGTTAACCGATTGGCAGGCCTAAAACATAAAGGTTAAAAAGTTAACGATAATACATTTTGCTATTGATTAAATTAAGTAGAAGGAAAGTGATGGCGAGACGCCGATCCCGGGATCGGGATCGTCGGGATCGGGGTCCGGGATTTAAGGGGTGAAATGGGGGTAAAATCGTCAAAAAGTCAATGTATTTATGATATTTCTCGCGACGATTTGTTTTTTCGTATATCAACATATTGTGTCCAGGCCAACTTGTTCATTTATCTACGCTTATCTCGAAAGATACTTGAACGTATATCTTATCAAGTTTTATCGTACGGAATAAGTTGAAATGATGTAAAAATTGATAACCTAGGCGACGCGTGCGCAGATTACCCCGGGGGACGCGGTTAATTTGAATTTAAGAGTGTTTTGACGTCATGGAATATTCGTTGTTAAAGTAGAATGGAAATATTTTTAAACTTCATTTTAATATCATTGTAGTATGCTTGACACTTGAACCAATCTCACGAGTATTTCTTAAAACGAATATCTCGATCGCGTTTTATCGTACGAAATAAGTGGAAATTATGTAAGTTGTATGATACTTGATAACCTAGGCGGGAAGATAGCGCGCGCGTGCGCGGTTTACCTGGGAGGCGCGGATTGCCCGGGCGCGCGGTTAATTTGAATTTAAAACATGGATTCTTTCTCCGAAATAATTCATGTACCCAAAATTGGACCGCAAGTTTTTTTTTCTTTTTAGGGGAATCTCTATGGGAGTTTAACATTACAATAAAGCTAATAGGTCCAGTTTGGGGTACTTTTGGTCCGAAATGGGGTACATAGGGCCGAAAATGGTGACTTTGGTCGTTTTTAGGGTACTTTTGGTCTAATTTGGTCCATTTTTGGGTATATCAGAAAAGCAGTTGGAAAAACGAAGAGCCTTATTTTTTTCCACCCATCTCCAAACTCCAAAAATGTATTGCTTTAATTTATTTATCGCTTCCGTAGGTATAAAATAAGATAAAAACCACTTACCTATATTTTAATTACGGTAAATTAAAAATACTTAATTAGTGTACTTCAAAAGTCGCTTGGTGACTTAGGCCTAGGGTGGTGCCTTGGGTATTAGCCGAGCTGATTATTATTATTATTACTAAGTTAGGTTTAAAAGAACCTTTTGTAACAATTCCAATATGTAAATATAGGTAAAAGGATTGAAAAAATACTTAAAGTAAGTGGTTTTACTGATAAACTCTAAAGGAATTTAACTTTGAAGGGTATCTTAGATTATTGTTTTTAATTTTATTCAAGTTTAAACGTATTAAGAGTCCTTCAAAGTACTATAAAAGGATTTTATTTACGAAATAAATTCATATTTTCTTCAAACTTTCAATTCGCTTTTATTACTATTTAAATACGGTAAAATGTAATTCTTATACACAAATATAGTCAGAAAGATACTATAAAACCCTAAAATTAAAATTAAATTAAATTTGTGTGGATAAGATTTGTAAATATCATTTTGAAACTAAGAACTTTCACGTGAGCTCTGTTATTGAGATTGTTATTCCAATAAAGCAATTCTTTGAGTAGTGGGGAGGTTTTCCGGGAATTTTCCCGCATACGAGTGCGTTTACCGCGTATATTTCCGTATAAGGGCGTTTTCCACGTAGTTTTTCCGCGAATGAGCACGTTTTTCGACACACCAGCGCGTTTTCCGCGTAGTTTTCCGAATTTGGGATCTTGTTTCTTGGTATGTTGATGAAAACTGAGAATAATTTGGGATATACTGATAAAATATTACTCTTATTGACGGGAATTCTCGTCACTGCTTTAAGGAAAATAAATTTTTGAGACAAGGCTGCCATCTATAAAAGCGTTTTACAGTTCATTTAAAAATCTATTTTTTTTTAAATCATCATCTCGTTCGTAATTGCCTTTCTATCTCTTCAATTTTAAAAGTATCCTAATTAATTATATATTTTTAACATTAACCAATTTTCCCCAAATATACTAATTTTTAACAGAATTTCCTAAATTATTCTAATTTTACCATAAGCCAACTTAATTTCAAAACTATTGTCTATTTATGAAAATTGAGTTTTGTACGTATTTTGAATCGTTTCATTTTTATCCCTAAAATGGGTGATTTGTAGGAAATTTATATTATTTTTATTGGCTTTACGATATTTCAAGTTAATTTATAAAATTTATAAATGAGTTTAATTAAATTAATAATTAAGTTTCGTTCGTATATTGAATCGGTATTTATTTATAATAATTTTTTCACCTAGATTAATTTTTTATCCCCCACACTCTCGATCCAGCTCCCTACTATACGTGTCCATTTATAATATCAAAATTGAACCGTCATGAATAATCCATATAAACGTAAAAGACGCGGGCGTCTTGAAGTCCAAGTTTCGTTTCCACTGAAATAGAAACAACAAGAGGAAAGGGTCTTTCTGGTGACCTAACTTTTAACATTGCAGGACGTTTTATACTTATTGTGTTCTGTTACTATAGTCATATGGATTTCCATTCATTCGAGGAAGTTAGTGAAATAGTGGAAGAGTATAATAGGACGTGGTTAGACATGCAAGAAATAAAAGAGCATTTGGACGAAATAAAAAAGCATTTAAAAAAGTGGGAATTGAAGTTAGAAGAAGCTTGTCAAAGGGAAATTGTACTGATAAATAAAGTTAAAGATATAAAAACAAATACAATTGGATTGAAAATATTGCAAGATAGTTGGAAGGGAGCAGAGAAGTAAAGGGATAATATTGTATGTCATTGATTGGCTTAAGACCTGTTAAATAAAATATAAAGTAAAATATGAAATAAAGTAAAATATAAAATAAAATATGAAATAAAATAAAATATAAAATAAAATGAAATAAAATAAAATATAAAATAAAATGAAATAAAATAAAATATAAAATAAAATGAAATAAAATATAAAAAATATTAAAATATTAAAATTACTAATTTTTAACAGAATTTCCTAAATTATTCTAATTTTTACCATAAGCCAACTTAATTTTAAAACTATTGTCTTTTTATGAAAATTAAGTTTTGTAGATATTTTGAATCGTTTCATTTTTATCTTTAACATGGGCGATTTGTAATAAATTTATATTATTTTTATCGGCTTTACGATATTTCAAGTTAATTTAAAAAATTTATAAATGAGTTTAATTAAATTAATAATTATTTTATCTGCTTATCTTTATGTCAAGTGTTTTAAATAGCGACATGAAATACACTTTATTTTTTAACTACGTCAGGGAATATTTGACAAATGTCACGAGTGTTTTGATTACCAACGTTTTTTAAATAAATCGGAAAATTTGTGGATAATGAATAAACAATTCCGCAAAAATTTATTGCTATAATTTATTTATCGCTTCCGTAAGTATAAAATAAGATAAAAACCACTTACCTATATTTTAATTACGGTAAATGAAAAATACTTAATTAATGTACTAAGTTACGTTTAAAAGAACCTTTTGTAACAATTCCAATATGTAAATATAGGTAAAAGGATTGAATAAATACTTAAAGTAAGTGGTTTTACTGATAAACTCTAAAGGAATTTAACTTTAAAGGGTATCTTAGATTATTGTTTTTAATTTTATTCAAGTTGAAAACGTATTAAGAGTCCTTCAAAGTACTATAAAAGGATTTTATTTACGAACTAAATTCATATTTTCTTCAAACTTTCAATTCGCTTTTATTACTATTTAAATACGGTAAAATATAATTCTTATACACAAATATAGTCAGAAAGATACTATAAAACACTAAAATTAAAATTAAATTAAATTTGTGTGGATAAGATTTGTAAATATCATTTTGAAACTAATAACTTTCACGCTTTATTTAACTCAAATATTAATTAATTTGGAAATATATTCGATGCTTACTATTTTAAAAATGTTATTAGTTTCGTTTTAAACTTGGTTTACGTTTTAGTTTTACTTTGCTATTCTAGAAAATTCCATAACAAAGAACACGCGAATAATCTAGCTAATAGGCGTTAGAATAAACAGCTTCTGCCTTTCGCTAAGAAGTTTTAATACACACAGTACGAAAAATGGACGTGCAGGTTACTCTTAGGCCTAAAATAGGCGTAAATAGGACTAAAATAGATTAACGTACTTAAAATGAACTGGTAGAAAACAAGAAAGCATCGAATATATTTCCAAATTAATTAATATTTGAGTTAAATAAAGCGTGAAAGTTATTAGTTTCAAAATGATATTTACAAATCTTATCCACACAAATTTAATTTAATTTTAATTTTAGTGTTTTATAGTATCTTTCTGACTATATTTGTGTATAAGAATTATATTTTACCGTATTTAAATAGTAATAAAAGCGAATTGAAAGTTTGAAGAATATATGAATTTAGTTCGTAAATAAAATCCTTTTATAGTACTTTGAAGGACTCTTAATACGTTTTCAACTTGAATAAAATTAAAAACAATAATCTAAGATACCCTTTAAAGTTAAATTCCTTTAGAGTTTATCAGTAAAACCACTTACTTTAAGTATTTATTCAATCCTTTTACCTATATTTACATATTGGAATTGTTACAAAAGGTTCTTTTAAACGTAACTTAGTACATTAATTAAGTATTTTTCATTTACCGTAATTAAAATATAGGTAAGTGGTTTTTATCTTATTTTATACTTACGGAAGCGATAAATAAATTATAGCAATAAGTTTTTGCGGAATTGTTTATTCATTATCCACAAATTTTCCGATTTATTTAAAAAACGTTGGTAATCAAAACACTCGTGACATTTGTCAAATATTCCCTGACGTAGTTAAAAAATAAAGTGTATTTCATGTCGCTATTTAAAACACTTGACATAAAGATAAGAAGAGAAAATAATTATTAATTTAATTAAACTCATTTATAAATTTTATAAATTAACTTGAAATATCGTAAAGCCGATAAAAATAATATAAATTTATTACAAATCGCCCATTTTAGAGATAAAAATGAAACGATTCAAAATATCTACAAAACTTAATTTTCATAAATAGACAATAGTTTTAAAATTAAGTTGGCTTATAGTAAAAATTAGAATAATTTAGGAAATTCTGTTAAAAATTAGTAATTTTAATATTTTAATATTTTTTTTATATTTTATTGCATTTTATTGTATATTTTATTTTATTTTATTTTATATTTTATTTTATTTCATATTTTATTTTATATTTTATTTTATTTCATATTTTATTTTATATTTTATTTTATTTCATATTTTATTTTATATTTTATTTTATTTTATATTTTATTTTATATTTTATTTAACAGGTCTTAAGCCAATCAATGACATACAATATTATCCCTTTACTTCTCTGCTCCCTTCCAACTATCTTGCAATATTTTCAATCCAATTGTATTTGTTTTTATATCTTTAACTTTATTTATCAGTACAATTTCCCTTTGACAAGCTTCTTCTAACTTCAATTCCCACTTTTTTAAATGCTTTTTTATTTCGTCCAAATGCTCTTTTATTTCTTGCATATCTAACCACGTCCTATTATACTCTTCCACTATTTCACTAACTTCCTCGAATGAATGGAAATTCATATGACTATAAGTAACAGAACACAATAAGTATAAAACGTCCAGCAATGTTAAAAGTTAGGTCACCAGAAAGACCCTTTCCTCTTGTTGTTTATATTTCAGTGGAAACGAAACTTGGACTTCAAGACGCCCGCGTCTTTTACGTTTATATGGATTATTCATGACGGTTCAATTTTGATATTATAAATGGACACGTATAGTAGGGAGCTGGATCGAGAGTGTGGGGGATAAAAAATTAATCTAGGTGAAAAAATTATTATAAATAAATACCGATTCAATATACGAACGAAACTTAATTATTAATTTAATTAAACTCATTTATAAATTTTATAAATTAACTTGAAATATCGTAAAGCCAATAAAAATAATATAAATTTCCTACAAATCACCTATTTTAGGGATAAAAATCAAACGATTCAAAATGCGTACAAAACTCAATTTTCATAAATAGACAATAGTTTTGAAATTAAGTTGGCTTATGGTAAAATTAGAATAATTTAGGAAATTCTGTTAAAAATTAGTACAATTGGGGAAAATTGGTTAAAAGTTGGTATAATTTGGAGACTTGTTAATGTTAAAAATATAGAATTAATTAGGATACTTTTAAAATTGAAGAGATAGAAAGGCAATTACGAATGAGATGATGATTTAAAAAAAATAGATTTTTAAATGAACTGTAAAACGCTTCTATAGATGGCAGCCTTGTCTCAAAAAATTATTTTCCTTAAAGCAGTGACGAGAATTCCCGTCAATAAGAGTAATATTTTATCAGTATATCCCAAATTTTTCTCAGTTTTCATCAACATACCAAGAAACAAGATCCCCAATTCGGAAAACTACGCGGAAAACGCGCTGGTGTGTCGAAAAACGTGCTCATTTGCGGAAAAACTACGTGGAAAACGCCCTTATACGGAAATATACGCGGTAAACGCACTCGTATGCGGGAAAATTCCCGGAAAACCTCCCCACTACTCAAAGAATTGCTTTATTGGAATAACAATCTCAATAACAGAGCTCACGTGAAAGTTCTTAGTTTCAAAATGATATTTACAAATCTTATCCACACAAATTTAATTTAATTTTAATTTTAGTGTTTTATAGTATCTTTCTGACTATATTTGTGTATAAGAATTATATTTTACCGTATTTAAATAGTAATAAAAGCGAATTGAAAGTTTGAAGAAAATATGAATTTAGTTCGTAAATAAAATCCTTTTATAGTACTTTGAAGGACTCTTAATACGTTTTCAACTTGAATAAAATTAAAAACAATAATCTAAGATACCCTTCAAAGTTAAATTCCTTTAGAGTTTATCAGTAAAACCACTTACTTTAAGTATTTTTTCAATCCTTTTACCTATATTTACATATTGGAATTGTTACAAAAGGTTCTTTTAAACCTAACTTAGTAATAATAATAATAATCAGCTCGGCTAATACCCAAGGCACCACCCTAGGCCTAAGTCACCAAGCGACTTTTGAAGTACACTAATTAAGTATTTTTAATTTACCGTAATTAAAATATAGGTAAGTGGTTTTTATCTTATTTTATACCTACGGAAGCGATAAATAAATTAAAGCAATACATTTTTGGAGTTTGGAGATGGGTGGAAAAAAATAAGGCTCTTCGTTTTTCCAACTGCTTTTCTGATATACCCAAAAATGGACCAAATTAGACCAAAAGTACCCTAAAAACGACCAAAGTCACCATTTTCGGCCCTATGTACCCCATTTCGGACCAAAAGTACCCCAAACTTGACCTATTAGCTTTATTGTAATGTTAAACTCCCATAGAGATTCCCCTAAAAAGAAAAAAAAACTTGCGGTCCAATTTTGGGTACATGAATTATTTCGGAGAAAGAATCCATGTTTTAAATTCAAATTAACCGCGCGCCCTGGCAATCCACGCCTCCCAGGTAAACCGCGCACGCGCGCGCTATCTTCCCGCCTAGGTTATCAAGTATCATACAACTTACATAATTTCCACTTATTTCGTACGATAAAACGCGATCGAGATATTCGTTTTAAGAAATACTCGTGAGATTGGTTCAAGTGCCAAGCATATTTAAGTACCACTTACGTGATAATGTTATTAAAATGAAGTTTAAAAATATTTCCATTCTACTTTAACAACGAATATTCCATGACGTCAAAACACTCTTAAATTCAAATTAACCGCGTCCCCCGGGGTAATCTGCGCACGCGTCGCCTAGGTTATCAATTTTTACATCATTTCAACTTATTCCGTACGATAAAACTTGATAAGATATACGTTCAAGTATCTTTCGAGATAAGCGATGAACAAGTTGGCCTGGACACAATATACGAAAAAACAAATCGTCGCGAGAAATATCATAAATACATTGACTTTTTGACGATTTTACCCCCATTTCACCCCTTAAATCCCGGATCCCGCCGATCCCGGGATCGGGATCGGCGTCTCGCCATCACTTTCCTAAATTAATTTTGAAAAATAAAATAACTTTTACCCGTTTGCCGAACCCTATGAGGGTGTCAAACATGCTGTCAAAGAAATTGTTCCCCTTTTTTCCTATCCCAACTTCAAAAACATTCCGAAGCCGGGATGGTGTTGAAAATATTTCACCCTTTAAGGTCATAGTTCGAAAATATATTTTCTTTTACTTTACTTGAAATTGTAAAATTTGTGATTTACAAATTGTGTGCCTCTTGTGAATCACAATTTAAAACAAGTTGGCAAGCCAAAATATACCTCTCCTCGGAAGAATTGTCCCTAGTGGTATTAATTTCTCGAGACGACCCTTAAAGATATCTCCGCAATTCCGAGTTATTTACATAAAACGTAATCGCGGTTCAATCCCGCCCGATATAATTTTTTTATTATAATTAAAATAATTGAGACGAAACAACTGAGTTTAATTTATTCAGAATAATAAAAATTAAGTAGTTACAACAGTGAGTTAGACGTACTAAAACAATGCACAATTGAATTTAACCCAATTTAGAGTACAAGTTTATCAGTTAAATATAATACTAAGCAAATTTTAATGAAAGAAATATCTACAGTGGGTATTTGTATTTTTCTCGCTTACGAAATACTTGGTGCATCTTTAACGCTCATTTTATTTCAACACTCGCCCTTGATGAAACACTGTAGAATAGCTATATTCGATATCTGGTAGTGGACGACTCGTAGACTTCCTGTGGACGTTGTGACACATACCGCATGAAAAAGACCAATGCCGTCCAATTTCCAATATCACATAATGACATGCACACCCAGGAAATCAATGACTGCATTAGGAATCGTAGATGTCCAAATATCCACACCAATAAAAAATGTATTAACAAGAAGCGAAAAACTGACCATTCACAAAGCACAGAAAGCCACTTGACTAAGCGATAGCTGGTATATCAATACATGACCGTAGACGGAATAGTTAGGGGTTAGGGCTCTCTATAAATAAAAACCAACAAACCCAATTGATGAACTGCATTAAACATCTTAATCCGTCGAGAAAAAGTTTAAAATAAAGTACGAAGTAATGACGATCCAGTTAAAAACCAGACCAACATAAGTGTAAGAGCACGATGTATTCAACTCGATATTTTCTTCATAAATGAACGTTTGAAAACTAAATACGCTAAACACACAATAGATAAAGATAGACGACTGTAAAAACGAAATAGATTACAAAAAATATATATAATAATAACCCAATCAGACTTCAGAGCAAAAATAATTCATAGAAAAATTTATAATAATAACCCAATCAATCAGACTTCAGAGCAAAAATAACGAATATAAAAATATTTAATATTAACCCAATCGATCAGCCTTCAAAACAAAAATACTTAATAGAAAATATATAATATTAACTCCATCGATCAGGGTTCAAAGAAAAAATAACGGGAAGAAAAATATAACGCAATCAAGCAAGAAATTCCTTCAAGAATTTAGAAACCAAACAATAGAAAAAGAAGTGCGACACCTTACTATTAACAAACAGGAATTTTCGACGTTATTATACTGAAACCGGATAAGCTAAAGAACATGACGTACACACTGGACATTTTCGTGGGAAAAAAATAACATCAAAAAACAAAAGATAACCCAACAAACACAAACAGAACACACCCAACACCCACAACCGTCATAACACAAACTCAACATTCACATCCTACACATAAACATTACAATAACGAAATATCCAATCAAACTGAGTTATAACTGTCGCGACGATGAGCGTTAACGAAATTAATATCCAAACCAAACCCGACCACAAATTAATCCGCTAACGCTCACCATCGCACGGTTGTTTTGCCAACCCTTCGACTTCGTTCCCTAATTCCTAGCATCTGCGAACGCAGCGATTTCGAGAAACTGCGTACGCAATGATTAAGCTTTGCACAGACAGACAGACAGACACGGTGATTGTATAACCCCTCCTAGGAGACATAGTCCCCTCGGAGAGGTAAAAATATAAAATCAATATTCAATAGACGGTAAAATAAATTCCAACGGCTTCCCAGCCTCTGAAGGGTTTTTGAATTTGGGGGTACGAAAAAAGGGGAAACGTTTCGTGACAACATGGCTGCCAGCCTCTCCGCTTCGCGACTTTAATTGTCACTGAAATCATTTCAACCGTTTTTCACGTCATTACGATTGATCTCAGTTAATAATTTGTATTTTAATTTAAAGAATTCAAGTTATAGGTAAATTTACAGTTAAACAACCATTTTGTCTAGCTTTTATTCCCGAAATATAACGGTCAGTTTACTTAGATGGCGCCACGTGCTCTACGAAGAATCACGATTTAGATATTTGTTACTCGGCGAAAGTTAAAAATTGGCCTCTGCGCATGCTCCAATACCAACCAATCCGGTGTTCCCTCCCTGGCTAGTGTCCAGTTTTTAAGTGGCAATGACGGTTTAAAATTCCACCCCCATTTATTTTACCGTCTATTGGTCCCAAGAAAATAGTTTTTTACTGAGGAGGTTTTGAAGGAGGGGTGTGTTTTTCGGTGGTTTTGTGTTGATAACGGTGGCATTTTCGAGTCTCGAACTTAAAGGGCAACACAAGTGGTCATGCAGGGGGGGGGGGGGGAACTATGTTTTCTTCAACAAGCCGTAAGTAGGTTTTCCAAGGAAGATTTTATACAGCGCAATTTCGCTCTCATTCGCGAATTTTTCGAACCCAGGAATTTATTCCTAGCTTAATTTATTTATTATGGAGAAAAGAACTGGGTTAGTTTCCGAGAGTTGGACTTTGACATTTTCGATTTAACAATGTTTTGGAATAAAATTATTTGTGAATTGAATATTTTTAATAATGGAAGTTGAAACATTAGGCCTTGGACGCGGTAATTCTCTGCCGCTAGCCTCACATTATATTAAGAAAATTCAACACCACACACACTCCTATATCCCGTCTCTCTTAACAATTTCCATATCATTATACCCCGACAGAATATTTATCTTTTTTTATTACATTTATTTTGTAGAAGTTTAGGATCCGATTTGTCGGTAAGCACGGAGACTTCACTTTCCTCGGCCATTTTCGCGACTAAAGAATGCATGAATTTTGCGTAAAAACCGCGAGAGGCGCATTTATACAAAATAAATTCGGAAAATATGGTTCTGTTTTTTTACAGATGGAAAGGCTATGGCAGATAGCGCATGCGCAGTCGTTCTTTTTATCTATAAGATAATTTACCCCCTGCATGGTCACTTGCGTTGCCCTTTAAGAAAGGATGGTTATTATTATAACGGCAGTATCAAAACTAAGTCTTTCACTCGGGAAACAATATCATTCTTCTACGTCAATGGCGGCTTGCAGTGACTCGGATGATTCCGAATGGAACAATGTGCTGATTAGCAAAGAGTGCCACGAATTAAGGATTTCGATGACAATAGAACATTTTCTGAATCAGGTTTGCAATCCTGGAGAACAACTGTCGTGCCCGTTGATGCAGTGCTCGAAAAAATGCGGCACCAAATGGATTCTACAAGTCAAGCCTTTTGTTAAATCAGAAATGAATAAAAATGATATTGCATTGTACGTGACACTTGCCGAGAAAGTGGTAAACAACGAAATAGTCAAAGCTACGATGAAATTGTCAATAGTTGCAGAAAGTGCCAAAATAAAAACGTTGACACTCCATATTCCTCAAGATAAACTGACCACGGGGGCCGGGTATGGTTTTTCCTGTTTCATCAAGAGAAGCACCATTGAGAAAAATAAAGAGATTTACTTGCCAAATGGCCACTTGACCATACAGTGCGTGGGTCAAGCCTTCTATAACAAACCAACCGTGTCCTTAAAAATAGGGTATAGCCCTGAACAAGATGATACCATTGATATGACTGGGGTACTCCTTTTTCGGTCTTTGTATCAGGAAGGACTTTGCTCTGACATCCTCCTCAAGTCATCGGGTCAGGAGTTCAAATGCCACAAAGCTATACTAGCAGCGAGTTGCAGTTATTTCAAGGGCATGTTCGAAAGCGACATGGCCGAAAATCGAGAGAACGTCCTGGATTTGTCCAAAGAAATGAACGCGGAGGAACTGCGAGTGTTTCTGGAATATATATACTTGGGCAATTTGGATTTCTCGCTGAGTGTGGAATCAACTCGCAACATGTATCGAATCGCCGACATGTACCGCATGGACCAGCTACAAAAAATATGCGAAGAATTGCTCATCAACGAAGTGGAATTGGAGAATGCAACGGAGCTATTTTTATTCGCCGTCCAACATAGCGCGAAAAAGCTCAAGAAAGCAGCCGCTGCCATCATTGCAACCACGAAATAAGCGAACTTTATATAAAATCACGGTGACTTTTATGCGGTTTTGTGATATTTCATGCACTTAATAGCTTCCTCTAAGCAAAATTGGTAACTAAGTAAGATATTTGTGATTTTATTTATGACGTGTAGTTTATTATATTGATTATAAAAATCTAATTTCTTTGGTATTTAAGGTTTTAATTTTTAAGACAGTGTTCAATTTATTTCTTAATACTTGGTCACATACACATTATAATGTTGAAAGTAAGGCTCCTACGTAGTTCGCACTTGAACTTCGAGGTACTGATGACGCGGAGTTTTGTTCGTCGGTTAATTATAATTAGCGCTTGAGAAAGGCTTAGATAAAATTAAATGGTTGCCATAATGAAAACTGGAGCTTATGTCGGCGATATAATGACAAATTATTAAATCGGAAAATAAAATTGACCTACATTTTGTTTGATCAACATATATACCATTACAATTAAAAGGAATCAAATAAACAATTCCCGCTTCTTTTTTTGGTTTGTTTTTTAACATCATAGAATTAAAATTACCAAATTTATTATTGACTAACCCGATATTATGTTTTTCAACAGACGATTTTTTTTTCACTTATGTCTTTTACATATGGCAAGACCAAAATCTTTTTTTCTTTTTTATCATTATCTGTCAATTTTTATAAGGGTCATCTTTTACAATGTTAGAATAAAAAGTTTATCTTACCATTTTTTAGGTAATCACATTATACAAGATGTTTAAATATTCTTTCTTCATCTGGTATTGGATTGTCACTGATTTGTTCTATTTCAAATTTCAAACCTTTTATTAAACTAATTTTAATGCTACTTGGGTGCGCTGAGTTATAAATTACAAATATTTGGCCCTGTGTAGGTTTTTGGTAATAAGACATTAATCGTTTCTTCATTAACAATAAATCTTAAAATGGCAGGCAATTGTTTTCCCCTTCATACGTAAATATTACATTTTCATCAATTTTATTAATGGATCCCAAGATAAATTTCCTACTTAAATGTTTTTCTTTAAAAATAAGAATAGCATCCATATAACGGTTGTATAATATTAAATAAGTCAAAATTTTATAATTTTCATTTTCTATTGTTTCTAAGTAAATATTAGCCAATCGCTCCTGAGATACAACAACCCAAAGCAAGACCTTTTAACTGTTTATAAAAATTTCGTTGAAAAGGAAATATGTATTACTTAAACCCAAATCTGCAAACTTCTTAATAGTATCAATATTTAAATTAGTACGATCTTTCAAATTTGGATCTTCCGCGGGTCTTTTTTGTAACTCTTCTAAAGCTTTAGTAAGCGGAATGTTAGGGTACATGCTTACCACATCCAGGCTAGCTATCTCATCACCATTATCCACTTTTGTCAAATCTTATTATTAAGTCCAATCAACGGCTTTATAATTTTATATATCACTAGCTTTAATACCCGGCTTCACCCGGGGTCTTTTTG